>NC_085138.1:315059326-315148377 GCF_035046485.1 Aedes albopictus | reverse complement strand
TTCATCTGGCCAATGTGCCTTTTCATGTGGACCAATAAGACTACCAATCTGGTAAGTCCACTGTGACTCTTTTACAAAAGGTTATTTGTTTACGATATCGAGAAGACATTCGCTCAAAAGTTAGAGCTTGGATATTTTCTTAGAATTCAAGAGTGCTTCTGACAACGTGCCTTTCGATGCCATATTGGAACACGCACGGGGCATGGTATATCTCCCATGATTTCCATTTCGATTCACCAAATGCTCAAAAACCGACATCTTTTTTCGACATTGCGTCAAGCAGCGATTAGGGAATTAAGTGTTTGTGGATGCCCCCAAGGGGGAGTCTTATCACCACTTTTGTGGAATCTCATAGCAGATACGCTATTGAGGCAACTCATAGCGGTTCTCCTACTTATGTCTTTGCCGACGACTACCTAGCATTGTTAGTTGGTATGTGCATCAGCACCCTTTTCGACCTGATGCAAAGGGTGTATGTGATAGCTGTGAATCCGATTATGGAATTTCGTATCTCATTTGATATGTAACTGTCCAGTTTTTGCGCAACTGCGTTTTCGAGCAGTCGGTAAACACTTATTAAGTGAATCGGACTTCAAAAACCTGCATCTTCAGGATGTTCTGTTGTTCTTAATCCTTTGTGGCCTTCTGATACCTGATACAATACCTCATATTTCCACTTCCCAGAGGGAGTAACGCTGTCTATTTGCGATGGAGGTCATCTATAATGGTAGAGTCATCAGAGAGCTAACGTCAAAGCTCCAAAAAGGCCTGAATGTCCTGTCAGATTATCTCATCAACTGAAAAATCTGAATAAGCTTGCTGTCTTCAAACAAATCATCCTACCTGAGATAGAGTTGAAAAAAAGAAATCCCAAATAATAGACGTTGACGGTTTGGGTTAAAATGATAGCTCCTGCAAATTGATCGAATTTATAAATTAGCATTTGAAAAAGGATACAGTTGCTTTCCCGCTCCATATGGGTTTCCTTCGGTGGGCCGGGCAGGTTCAGTATGACCAGCTGAGCGTCGTGCGACTTGTTGACTATAACCTCGTTGAGTTTCACAGCCGTGTGCATTCGTCTCACGTTGCCTTCATCACTGTGGTTGGAAAAAGAAAGGGGAGAAAAAACGACAAAGGTATTTGAGAATCAGGTGCCAGAAGAGAACAAACAAATCACTTTCGGTAATTTTTGGGTAAACGGTGTAAAATATGAAGCGCCTATGCCCAACTAATAGCAGCCACTTCCGGGAGCTAATTTTCCTTATTCATGGTTTTTCGGTTATCCGGTCGGGTGCTATTAGCTAGCTAGTCCTTCGTCGCGCGGCACAGGATCACGGACGACGAGACGACCGACAACAACGGTGAGAATTTTAAATAACTTACGGCTTATAATTAGCTTTACTAGGCGATTTGGGCGTTTCATCCCCGGCGGCGCTCTTCTTGCTGTCCTTTCCGGGCGAGGCCACATTGTTGGCCACCGGTGGCTGCGGGGATTGCTGTTGTTCCTTCTTCTCGGAATTTTCATTGTTTGCATCTTTGTCGTTCTCACTCTCTTTGGTGTCCTTGTCCTTCTCGGATTCAGTCTGGGTGATGAAGCGGGGTGAAATGGGAGAAAAAAATGATTAAAATTCAATCAGCGACTGGGCAACGTGGCTTGGACCGAAGATATGACATAGGGATTGTTTTAAGTTAGACGGAAGGGTCTCAGATTTTCGTGAAACTTTTTTCCACAAGAACGGTTTATTATTAACTACAATGAACTCTTGAATCAGAAATGAAGGTTTGAAATTCCAGGATTACCCTATTTTGGACCACCCTCTAAGCATACATACCTCATGCTTTTCCTCACGATCGTCGTCGTTGAAGATGTCCTTGTTCTCGGATGGATCGGCAAACCGGACCTTCGATGCCGTCTTGGTGTTGTTCTCGATGTGGTGATGGTGATCCACGATTGCTTGCACCTATTCCGACCAAGGACACATTTTTTTTTGGTTGCGTTTCATTGCCGCGTGGCGCGTAAAAGGTGAGAAAAACAAACAAGGACCCAATGTTAGGTAGAGAAAATCTGCTGCCGGGTGAGGCGAACAATGGCAATAAATTTAAAATGGTTTCATTTCAGAGCTACCGGACGACGGATGCCGGTTCGCGGTCCGGTCGGGTCCGCTGATTTGGCGTTTTCTTTGTTCTATATTGTCAGTTTACGGAGAATGGTTTTTGATTATATAATGCATCACACAAAAAGAAACGAGCAGGAGGAGCACTGAGATCGTTGCGGCAGTTATGGATGGCTCTCGGGGAGTACCGGCTTGGCACGTCCTGTTTGTCTGTCCTAACGAGATCTGAAAATTACTCTTTTAACGACCGGGCGAGACGCAAACAATTTAAAATAACTGCGAAAAGTTGAACTATAGGTACTTGAGTTGTAGATAGGAGATAGGATGCTTTATGAGATTTTTTTTCCAGTGAGTATGAGTTGGGTGCTGACCTTGCGTAAAGGTTCATGCTAAAGAAATGTGGGCAATTGTTTACCCTTTTTGTATTGAGTATCATATTCAAGATTTTTGTCATTTTAGTAGCCAAGTGGGAGTTTTGGAATTATTTGCTGGTTGTTTATCAATGAGATAATATTTTGAGGACAGGAGGCTGTTTAGAAGATAAAGTGCTGAATCGATTACAAGAGCACTCTTACTGAACGTTTCTCAAAAGCCTCAATAGGTCTCAAACGCAACACCTATCATGCGTCTCCTTCTTTAACAGCAAGTGTCTCTTGAAAAATGTTTGTTGCAACTTCATGTTTCCGACTATCTCAGTTATATATTTTATTGGACGGCGTTATTTTTTATAACCCAACGCTTCGAATATCAGGATGATCTTTTGATGGAATCCCAGAAGACATTTCTAGAGAAATCCCTGAAAAAATCCCAGAAGGCAATCCAGGCGTAACACCAGAAGAAACAGCAGGAATCCCATAGCGAACTGCTTGAAGGATATCCGAAGGAAAACTTGAGGAATTTCAGAACTTTAACATCTGAAAGAATACCAGATAAAATGATCAACAGACAACCCAGAAGGGATTGCTAAGAAACCACAGAAGAAACTGCATAAAGAGCATCAGAAAAAAATCCAGGAGAAAAGCTATAGGGAGATATAGGAAATATACCAGAAAAAATATAGCGCCCATATAGACGATGTGGCATTCAGCAAGATCATGTTGAGGCTTCGATTCCCTTTCGGTCCAAGAACAGTTCGTAAAGGAAATTTTGTTTGGCATCCTTTGGCATAGTATAACTTCGTGCCTTCCATATGAAAAATGGCTCTTGGCAGGAATTGAGGAAGTGCTCATAGAAAAAAACTGAGAAGAAGTCTTTATTCCAGTAGGGAGGTTATGCCAAGAAGAAGGTCAGAAGGGAAGACTGGAGGCATTCCGGAAGGAAAAATCCAAGAAAAATCTCAATTAGAAATCCAAGACTAAAGGTCCCATTAGACGTGAAAAAGCCTAACCAAATGCCGGGGCCCGTGGCGCAATTGGTCACACGTTTGCTTCATAAGCAGATGGTCATGGGCACGATCTCAGCTCCGACACTTTCGTCAGTTGCTTTTTCCCCCTGAGGGCAGCTGACACTGACTGTCTTCTGAGCCCATGGCTCAAACGGACCCGAATACTTGGACATCGGCGAACGGCAACCCATAATGGACCCCCAATCGGACTGGAAACAGGAACAACGAACAGCCACACATCAACATCCTCGTGCTCATCATTCTACCATGATAGCACAGAACAGATATACAAGATCCTTATAAAACTATTTGCTGATATGGAAACGCAACACTAGCGACCCTGGTGGCGGAAGTCAAGCTTTCTACACTGTTAATTTTCTTGAATCTTATGAACTTAGACGAAAAAAACTAGTCTAATAAGTGATGATAGGGTAGAAAGTGAAAGCGGCGCAACGGCAACCAGTTCGATATAGTAGAATTAGAATACAATTCATTTAGGCGCTGTGCAAAGTGTAAGTACGGCTTCCAATTAGAATCGCTCACGCAGTGCCCCAGAGGACAATAGAGCTGTAAATTAGGTTAGGTGATTGAAGAATAAAAAAACTACCAAACACCGTATGTAACAGATGTAAAAAAAGTCACATGAGGAGCTGGATTTCGTTGAGAACTACTTTATCACTCACCTTTGGGGATGATTTGTGAAAAATACCCGGATTTTTCACGTTTCCGAAATACGCAATGTATGAGTTGCTATGAGAACAGCGAACTTCCCCTTCGATTTTCTCCGTTCGTGGATTTTGGTAGATACGGTGTTTGGTAAAGTTAGGCTTGATTTGGCCAAACAAGCCCAACAAATGACCAGCACAACGTGAATCATAGCAATCTTGGATGAATGTCGGACTTGAATGGCAAATGTTTGGCATAATGACAAACAGTCTAATGGCACCTTGAAATGGAAAAATTTCCGAGGAATTTGCTGGATGAATTCCAAAGCAAATATCCTGAGGAATTCCAGAAGGAATTTCAAAAAGAACAGAACTTTCAAGAGTTTCAGATGGACCATCTTGAAGAATCTGAAAAGGATCTTCAGGCCAATGTGACTATAAACGGCGCTCCTCATAACAATCCCACCATGCTAACACAAATTCCTTTTCCTTAACGTCTATGGAGATAGTTTGGGTACCCTGTATCTTCAAGTAGACGTTAAACTAACATTCCTACCATTTCCTAGCGATTGTTAGGACGTGGCCAGGTATACAATGTGATGCTGGTTTCGATCAACTGTAACACGTTAATCCCAAACGTTATTTTAGCGGCACTACGAGTTAGATTTTTCACATCATATGAAAGTAAGCGTTGTCTAGCCACCCACGATGTATACAATCACCTATGCTATGCTATGCTATGCTATTTTAGGGATTCTCAAACTTGTTCAGCCTGTGGCCCACTTTTGATTGTAATAGAATTTGGCGACCCATAAGCACGTAGTTTTATAACATTACTCAATGATACAGGGCAGGGAATTACACCCATGATAATCATGAAGCGAACGTGCGACCAACTGCGCCACATGACCGTTGAACCCAGGAGTATTTCACATAATAATCCCTTGAGAAATTTCCAATTGAACCTCCGCAGAAACTCCC
The DNA here is from genome assembly GCF_035046485.1 of Aedes albopictus. Classification (NCBI taxonomy): domain Eukaryota; kingdom Metazoa; phylum Arthropoda; class Insecta; order Diptera; family Culicidae; genus Aedes; species Aedes albopictus. The sequence goes on along the minus strand of NC_085138.1, from coordinate 315,143,233 downwards.
GGAATTCTTTTTAAGATTTGTTTCGGGATTCCTCGATCTCGATTGATCCGTCCCGGGTTTCCTTTAAGAACTTCTCCTTCGATACCGTTAGGGTTTCTGACAAGGATTCCTACAGGATTTTTTTCTCCCATGATTTTTTAGAGATTTCTCCCAGGATTCCTTCAAAGACGTTTTCTGGCAATTCATCAGGGATTCTTCCCGAGATTCCTTTATTGATTACTCCTAGAATTTTTTTTACAAATTTTTGCCTGAACTCCTTCCAGGTCCTTTCACGAATTATTCCAGATATTCAGTCACGGATTCCTCCAGGATTCTTCTTGGGTTTTCTCTTGGGATTCCTTCAGGGATTCCAACTAGGATTCCCTCAGGAATGTTTCACAGGTTTTCTTCATTGAGTCCACCCGATATTCCTTCAGGGATTTCTCATGGGATTAAATCCAGTTTCCATTTAGATATTACCTTGAAAATGGCTCTTCCAGAATACAAAAAGTTTAGATATTACTGCAGAGATTGATTGGGGATTCTTCCTGGATTTTTTCAAGAATTTCTTCAGACATTCTTTTTGGAATTTCTTCATAAATTTCTCACGGGATTCCTTGTGATTTTTTTTCCTGAGTTTCCCAAAAATATTCTATCATGGAATCTTTGCTGGATACCTGATTTTAAATGAAATCGCTAGTGTGTCAATCGGTAGGATGTAGTGCACGTTAAAGAAATTGGTGTACACAAATCGCAGAAATCCTTGTGATTAAGCCACGTAAAAATCAAAAAGTTTCATCTAGAGTAGAAGCATAGATAGGACGGCGAATATTCCGTATATCGATTGTGTTAAAACTCCCGTGGGACAGAAATAAACGCAGTTTTTATTCCGTTCCGTCCAACAATTTCTGCCATATCTCTGCTAGAAGCGGAGCCATCGGTTCGAGCAGTTATTGTTTCTGTTCAATCCCGCCCCATCCACTCGGGTTGTGTTCATCGCGATGTGTGACAACGAGAGAACGCTGCGTAGCAATAATTCTACGAAGGGTCCAACTACCAGCAATGATATGAGCGTTGGTGATTTGGCTAACCTAATGAAGTCGCAGTTCTCTGCGTATCAGCGCTCCACGAAAGAGGAAATCAAAACGATGGGAGATAAACTATCCACGGAGATCGATATTCTTAAACGAGACATCACGTCGGACGTTGATAAACTGCGAGAGGAGACCAGGAAAATATACGCTGAGTTGACATCGACCATAAACACGTTGGAATCGGACACCACACAAGCTCTGGAGTCATCGATAAGAGCAAACGACCTAATCGTTAGCGGAATACCGTTCGTACAGGGAGAAGATCTGATGTCGTATTTCAACACATGGTGTAGCTCTCTGGGATATAGCGAAGAACATTTGCCGATGGTTGATGTTCGCCGTTTAATTGGAAGGAGCAGTAACGCTAGTAACGCACCTAACATTTTGATCCAATTCGCTATTACGGTTCAGAGAAACGATTTCTACGCACGCTACCTACGCTCGCGACGACTGGTTCTCTCTGATATCGGATTCTCTGTAAACAAACGAATATACGTGAATGAAAATCTCGGACCTGCAGCGAGAGCCATACGATCCAAAGCTCTACGTATGAAGAAGGATGGACGGTTGTATGCTGTGTTCACTAGGAATGGAGCTGTGTATGTCAAACGGAACGAAGAAGATCGTGGGATTGCTGTGAAGTCATCGGAAGAACTGGACCATCTGCTACATGCATCTTAACCCTTCCCATGATTTGTCATTTTTTCTTCCTATGATTCCTTTCCTGATGATTTCCTTTGATTTCTTCCTGAAAGTTTTTCAATTTTTACCTAATCCTTAATAGTTTTTGATTTCATCCTTCCAATCCGTTCCCTAGATGTCCTATGCCACCCCTCCTAAAAGTCAAATCTACTGTTGCTGGACACATAATATGCTGCTGTTGCTGATGTTGCTGGGATGCCGCCTGTTGGATGCTGTTTTGTTGCTGTTGCTGGGACCTGGGGGACCGCCGTTTTTTATGTATTATGTATTTGATATTTTCATTTTTTTCTTATCCATAAATAATTTCCAATTGGATTTTTTGCTTTTTGTTGCACTTTGATTTCGTTGATGTAAAAATGAATTGTGTTTTGGATATGAACTTTAATATTGTAAACGTAGAATGGGTGCTCAAATTATTTTCCGTTTCAATCTCGTCCGTTTTTTCTATTGATAATGGATAACGAGGCACATATCAACACCTCTTCGAATTGGAGCATTCCTGGAATAGTCATGAAGAGCGCTTTTGTACCGGGTAAACTGTCGATATGCTGTGTGAACAGCCAAAGCATTTGCGCTCGTCGTATGGCAAAATTTATCGAGCTTAAGCAAATGATCTGTGTATCTACTGTAGACATTATCTGTGTGTGTGAGACATGGTTGAATGGCCAAACTGATAGTAGCATTCTTACGATCGAAGGCTATAATTTGGTGAGGAATGATAGAACGGGTAGACTAGGTGGAGGTGTACTAATGTACATTAAACATGGACTTAATTACAATTTTTTAGATATGTCTGAAAATGGATCAAACACTGAATACATGCTTTGCGAGATAAGGATCCATAGAGAGAAGCACCTTTTTGGGGTATTCTATAATCCACCCAATGTGGACTGCTCAGAAACATTGAACTCATTGTTCTGTCAGTATGGTGCTTATTACAATGGAATGTTTTTCCTTGGTGATTTTAATACTAATTTAGCTGATTCACACGCTTCCAGGGTTGCCAGGTTTCAAGATGTTATGACTGGCTATGGTGTGGAATGTATAGGAACTGAACCAACGTTTTTTCATTCAAATGGTTCTTCGCAACTTGACTTGTTAATATCTAACGCTCCTAATAAAGTTCTGAAGTTTAACCAAGTAGACTTTCCCGTTTTATCTAATCATGATCTGATATTCGCCTCTTTAGACATAGATAATAACAGCAATAGAACGCTCAATTGTTTCCAATATCGAGACTACAACCGCGTCAATATAAGTTCCTTGCGAGAGTCTTTGCAATTAATTGATTGGGAGGTGTTTTATAGTATCAATGATCCTGACATTCTCACTGAATGTTTCAATGCCGTTCTTTGTGATCTGCATGAAACGTTTGTGCCTTTACGCTCTGTTGCTCAATACCGTAAATCTAATCCGTGGTTCAATAACAGCATTGCGAAAGCTATAGTGGACAGGGATTTAGCATTTAAACAATGGAAAATATCATCAAACGACGTAGATCATGCTCTTTATAGAAGACTGCGAAATAGAGTGAACTACCTTATACAGAAGTCAAAAACTGATTACTACAGTTCACAAATCAACACTGATTTACCTCCAAAGCTACTTTGGAAACGATTGAAACATGCTGGAATAAATAATTCCAAAGACTCGTGTAACAATTTTGATGCAAATGATGTAAATACTGTTTTCTCCGAATCTTTTAACGAAAGCAATTATTTCAGACCTGTTCATCGAAATCAAGAACTCCTTGCGTTTAATTTCAATGCTGTTGATGAAGTCCAAGTTATTAATGCTCTGTTTGACATCAAATCTGATGCCGTAGGCCTTGATAATGTATCACTTAAATTCCTAAAAATGTGTATCCCATGCATACTTCCATTGATAGTACATATGTTCAATACAATTGTTACAAGTAGACGGTTTCCCAAATGCTGGAAAGAAGCAAAGGTTATCCCCATTAAGAAAAAACCCTCTTTGCACTCCATTCGAAATTTACGTCCCATTAGCATTTTGAGTGCCCTGTCTAAGGTCTTCGAACTTCTGCTCAAAAAACAAATATGTAAATATGTTGATGAATTTAACCTTTTAACGCAATTTCAATCAGGTTATAGGTCCAAACATAGTACGAAAACAGCTATGATGAAAGTTTTTGACGACATTGGGATAGTACTAGACAAAGGAAAACCAGTAGTTTTGGTTTTGCTAGATTTTTCAAAGGCATTCGACACGATTTGCCATTCAAAGCTTTGCACCAAACTTCAGAATAAATTTGGATTTTCTTTTGAAGCTACACAACTGATTTACTCTTATCTAACTGAACGCACTCAATGTGTATACAATAATGGAAGTTATTCCAGTTTTAACCCGATAACGTCTGGAGTTCCTCAGGGGTCTATACTAGGACCCATTTTCTTCGCTTTATACATTAATGATTTGCCCAACGTGTTGAAATATTGCAAAGTTCACATATATGCTGATGATGTTCAACTCTATTTCGATTGTTCAGATCATGAATTGAACACCATTTCTAGATACGTCAATGAAGACTTGGCCAGGATACACGATTGGTCCACAAGAAATCAACTATCGATAAACGTAGAAAAGACGCACGCAATGTACTTGACCACAACCCGTGCTGAGAGTTTTCCAATGCTGTCTTTAAATGGAAAGTCTTTAATATACGTGGAGAAAGCCTCTAGCCTCGGTTACACGTTGAAAAATGATTTTAGTTGGGATGATTACATTCTTCAACAGTGTGGAAAAATTTATGGCAAGTTGAAAACTTTGCAACTTACTGCACATTTTCTTACCTCTGAAATTAAATTGAAATTATTCAAAGCCTTGATTTTTCCGTTTTTTATTGCATGTGATTTTTTGTTACCTCAAGCTTCGGCAAATTCGATGAATAAACTCCGTGTAGCCTTGAATGCCTGTGTGAGGTATGTTTTCAATCTTAGGCGTTTCGACCATGTTTCACACTTGCAATGTAAATTAATAGGATGTTCTTTCGAAAACTTTGCCAAACTTCGAGCATGTCTAATAATTCATAGCATTATAGCACATAAAGAACCTGGTTATTTACACAGTAAATTGACTTTTAGTAGAAGTGGGAGATGTATTATATTTATCTTGCCTCGGCACCTATCGTCTAAGTATGGAAATTCCTTTTTTGTAAGAGGTGTTGCGTATTGGAACTCGTTACCAAATGAACTAACTGTTGAATCATCAGGGATGGGATTTAGACGGAAATGTTTTGAGCACTTTAGTTAAAAGATACTTATCATACAAGACAACTTAACTAAGCTATGATTCTGTAAGGTCGAATGTTAATAGTTGCACTTATTCTACACAAAATCATTGTAACATAAAAAAGACGTTAGGTCTTAAGTTACTTATTTGAATAAATAAAATGAAATGAAATGAAATAAGTTATCAAACCTTCTCAGGAATCCTGAAGCAACCTCTGGAGAAATTCCAGGATCTCTGTAAACATTCCCGATGGAATCATTGTACAAATTGCTTGTGGAATCACTAAAGGACTTCCTGAAGGAAACCACGAAAAAAAAAATGAAATTTGGAAGAAATGTTTGGAGTAATTCTCAATGGACTCCCTGGAGGAAGTCTTGAGAAAATGCTGTAGGATAAATATTCGAAGGAATTGCTGGAAAAATTGCAAAGAAATTCCTTAGGGAATCATTAGGAATTCCCAAGTAAATCTTTAAGGAATCCTTAAAAAGATTCCAAAAAATCACTTGAGGAGTTCCCGAAGGAGTCCCGGGAATAATTTTCAAACAAATCAGTGGAGAAATCCCTGAAAGACTCCCTGGTGGAATTCCCGAAAGAATCCAGACAGAAGGAATACCTGAAGTGATTCCCACAAAGAAAACCCTGGAGAAATTCGCAAAGGAATCCCTAGAGACATTCGCGAATGAATCGCTGGAGTATGAAACATCGAATATCCCTGGAGAAGTTGCCGAAACATATCCCTGGAGAAGTTACCGAAACATATCCCTGGAGAAGTTACTGAAATAGTTTACATAGGTATTCTTAGAGGAAATAAAAAAAAAAATACGAACGATTTTTTCTGGAGAATCCGTGGAAAACCCCGGGAAGAATGTTTTTAAATATTTTTGAAGAAATATCTGGAAAAGTCTTCGAAGGAATGTCTGGAGAAATTCTCGAAGAGATCACTAGAGAAGTTAAAAGTTAAATCCTGGATCAGAGATAGGGTGCGACTCAAAACTCCTTGCGCGCCGCACACGCTGCTGTGAGACAGCATAACAAACTTCTGGAGGCGAGTACGTGCAATCGGTGTTTACTTTGCCGTGCGCTGGAGGTCTCCTGTCTCTCACGCTCTGTCGTATGCACTCGCTCTGAGCTTGTCTCTGTGCTTTGCACTTTGCTTGACACTACGCATGATAGGGGAAATTTCGAATCAAACGACCCATCACTTGTAAGTCTTTGCCGGCTATTCGGGTCCATATGAAGTTAACCATCAATGTTAACTTCTTTTCCCGATCAGCCTAGATAGCTGTGTAGTGTCGGTAGCGGTTGTCTCAATTGGCTAAGAATAACACTACGGACCACCTGTTCCGGGGGTAAAAGTCCACTAAACAGGGAACCCCAATCCAAGGTGTCAGGCGACCCGTGCTGATGGATGAATGGTTGAGGGGGTTTAAAATATGCTCGATCTTTAACGGAGCCCGTAACGTAGGTAGATCGCCTTTATGTGTTGCGTTACGGTTCAAGATCTACCAAACCGAACCCTAGTGACATCCGGATTGTCAAGTTGGGGTAACGTGTTTTGGTAATAAGGATTCATGGTACAAAGTCCTTGTTACTGGTGACAGTTTCTAAAATCGCATTTATTCTGCCTTGCTGATAGTTAAAGAATCGGACTTTGCCCACCCGAGACTACACTTGATGTTAGGAAAACAAACATGCTTTACGTATCTGATTGCGTACTAACCTATCAAGGACTGTTAAGTTTTGGTAATTCAAGGACTCACGTGCATTCTTATTGCAGAACACATTCTCTAATTTGACAGAGTTTTGCAACTAGCCTAAAGTCCCGGGTTTTTCTTTGTTGTCCTGGGACTAAACTAGAAGCAAAACATGGATGGGGCTAGAGTTCCGATGCATGGATAAATATCAGTACCACCGTTTTGTTTTTCTCAGAATGCGAATGGATTGTGTTTGATTAGGGGCGCTCTTTCACTGAGATTTAAATCTCTATGATAACGGAACCTTTTCATCGCAATCGATTTCTTACACCTCTGGGATAACAAAACAGGAACTGTACAGAAATCGATGCTTCATTGCCTCTCAATGACAATGGAGTAGTACGACATGCACTAAATACTAAGGATACGGGTAATGCCACAAAAGATCAAAATACTGGTCGCAGTGGCTCACCCGAACAGAAAAAAAAAAAGTCTTTGACAAGCCTAACAACTTTGCCGAAAACACAAACTCTCTAAATAATTTATTAAGTGATTTTTTCTGTTTGCTGGCAAGCACAGTCCCAAACACGGTGCACTACTTCCTGTGCTGTAGAGCTAGTGCCGCGATGTGTCTCTCACACAGTTACGAAAGCTCTCACTCATACGTCTCTGTCTCTCGGCAAAAACGGGAGATAGCACTTGAGATTGTGTGAAGCACAGGCTTTTTTCGCACCGCACTGTGCATGCCGCCAAACCCTGCCCTGGATGTATTCCAGAAGCACTTCCTGAAAGAATTTAGGAGGCAATGTCAGGATGAACCTTTGAAGAATTGACATAGATATTCTGCTGAAAAAAAATCCAGAGGGAATCCGTGCAGTGATTCCCGAAGAAATTTTTAATGGAATTTTAGAATGAATTCACGAAGGAATCTTCAGAGGAATCCTTTGAGGAGGAATGTCTAGATGAATTTTTAGGAAATTTCCGGGGAAATTCCTGGAGACATTCCAGAGTGAATTAATTCCCCAAAAAACTAGAGGGATGCACGAAGAAATTGCATAAGGAATTCCTAAAAGAATATCTGAAGAAATCCCCGAAGAAATCCATTGAAAAATCCCCAGGGCAAACCCTGGATGAAGTGACAGAGGATAGTAATTTAAAGTAATTTCCGAATGAACCTCTTGAGTTCCAGTAGGAATCACTGGAGGAATATTCAGATGAATCCTTGGAGGGAGTATGTCTCAATAAGGTTGTACCAGCAGTACTTACAAATGTATATTAGCGCCACGTGGAGAAATTCGGAACTATGCGATCGATACCGAAGTGCTCGTAATCTTGAACAACTTTGTCATATCTTGTATGTTTGTATTTCATGCTTTAGTTCACTAAAGTCATACCGGAAGCAGTATAAAATTCTAATCGGCTTTCCCTACACATCTCTGGGATATTTAATCCGGACTAAAGGCAGTGCAAAAGTGTGTTAAATTTTTGGTTTTGTTCAACAAAGTGAGTAGTACATCCGATTCTTTTTTGCACGGGTCTGGTTTTTGCAATAACTCAGTCAATTTTCAACTGATTTCCATGAAGTTTTGTACACATTTATGCACGATTAGTACTATCCGTGTTCAAAATTTCATGAGAATCGGTTGAAAATTGACTAAGTTATAGCAAAAACCAGACCCGTGCAAAAATTATCGTTTGTACAGTAGTAGCTTCTGCAGAACCACATTCGACGAGAACACTGTAACGATTGAGTCCCTGAAGAAGGTCCTAAACGGACTGAAACGTTGGTCAAAATAAAATAACAGCGTTCAGATTTTGTCAAGACTGAGAACTCATAACTAAACAGTTTACAACTACAGTTGTGCTGACCAATGTGAATACGTGAAACATTAATAAATTAAATTTAAAATTTGAAAACTAAACTTTAAAGGTACACGCATCACGAACGAAGTACCAAACTACGCTGCATTTGTTTCTTCTGACTTTAGTAACTAGCAAAAAGAGGCAGATAATCCGAATCATGAGTCATGTTAGGCTCATGCTCGTTGAGCTTGCTCGCAAGCCTAATGCTTGCTCCAGACTAGTGCTTTTGAAAACTTGAGTAGGGCACGGTGTGTCTGGTAGAACAAATTTATTACAAAAAAATGGGCATCGCTAATTTTTACGCTACGTGAAAGTTGACGCTACCAGCTTTCATTCAAGCCCAACATCGAAATATTCCATCGGGGGAACTTTTTCATACAAAAATTGGGTATGTTTGTTTAGTAGAAATAGGGATTAATTTGGGACCGTGCATTTTGTATGGGGAAAAACAGTATTCTGAAAAAGTTGTTCGAGATCCCTCGGTGGATTTTTTTGAGGGACCGTGCAAATGAAAGCTGAAAGCCTCTATTTTTGAATAGCGAAAAATTTGAAGATGCCTATTTTTTTGTTATAAACTTTTCCCATACACACGCCGTGAGGGGTTCATGTCGGTCTTTGTGGCATCCATGTTTGCATTCTCTTATGTTTCACCTCTAAGGGCCGATTTCTTCACCCGGGCTTAAATTTTAAACCAGGCTTAGCAAAATTTTAAGCCAGGCTTAACTTTTTTTCGATTTCTTCTCCTCGGCTTAACCACTAAACCCGGTTTAATAAAGCTACGGTTTACGTTAAGTGTGGCTTATTTTAAGCGGTGCTCTGAGGTGGCTTAGCAGTGCTAAGCCAGGCTTAAGCCGCAAATTGCAGAGTTTGAGTTTCTTCACCTGCTTCATGGATACATTTTTGAAACAGCAGAAAATATTTTTAATGAAACTTGTACACTTAGGAACGATACAATTGTAAAACTTTTGGATACTGATGGAGGCGATCATATAGAAAATGATAATCTACATCCAGCGCGTCGTCAATATAAAATATTCAACATCGGTTTTTGAGTCAATCAAGTTTTTACATTAGATTGAAAGTCTTCAAAAAGGCACCGTGTTTGCAAATTTGTCACCCTGATTTGGAAATCGAAAGCACATTTGAAATGAAGTTTCTATTTATTTTAATCCCGTCCTTTCCATAATGTCAGGTCACAATGAACAATGTTACGGTTCAAGAGATATTATTTTTTTAACAAATTACACTAAAAAAATCCTCAAATAACTTTTTACACACTGATTTCTTACAGAAACTTAGTTCAAAGCACTTTTAGCCCATCGAATATTCAACATTTTGACTCATAATTCTAAATATAAAAAAAGTATTAGTCGTGGTGTACTTCTAAACATGACTTTTTTTGAATACCTAATAGGGTGACGATGGCTATTATCGGCAGGTTTGTTCTTTTTGTCGTGGGGGTTTTTCGTTGGCCAAAATGCCTGAAACATTGCCATGTCATTCAGCTTAACCGTAATGTGTCCGACAAACTTTTTGCTTTTTTCTTCGCCGTGCTTTTCAAATGGGCGCTGGGTACCCGGGTACCCTGTCGGCCACATAAGGGTTAATTTGGAAGGATTTGTGGCCAACTTTGAGTTCAATAGGTTTCAAAAAACCTTTTATGACGACGAAAACAAAACTGCCGAAAATACATAAGTTCCATTACCTAAAAATGACGCAAGTGGATTTTAAATATCTTTTCGCAACTCAGCACTATGAAATTTGATTTATACTTGCCGTATCACAACGGACTAGTTTTTCATACTATACCAAAAAAAATTGCAATATGATTCATAAGCACGATGGTACTGATAGAAACAAACATATTCTAGTGATTTGTTTTTCACTGCAAAAATGTTTTGCAACTCGTTGCAGAGGAATTCCTGGAGGAATCACAGATAAATTCCTAGAAAGAAGTTCCCTGGAAAAATCTCTTAAAGAAATTCCAGGAGGAACCCCTGGAGGAGTTCCTGAATGAGTTCTTGGAGGAATTTCTGGAGCAATAACTGGAGGTGTTCCTGAAAAAATTCCTGGACAAATATCTGGAGGAATCTCAGAGGAACCTCTGGAAAAATTCATGGAGCTATCTCAGAAGAATTCCTAGAGAAACTTCTGGTGGATGTCTTGAAGGATTTTCTGAAAAAATCTCAGATGAATTCCTGGAGAAAAACATAAAGGAATTCCTCTAGGAATGCTTGAAGGGCTCCCCGAAAGAAATTTCTGGATGTATTCCTGGATGAATCTCTGCAGGAATCCCTGGAAAAATCCTGGAGGTATCTCGGAGTAATCCCTGAAGAAATCTCTGGAGAAATCCATGGAGAAGATCCTGGAGAATTTCTTAAAGAAATTTCTAGAGGAATCCCCGAAAGAAATTTTTACAAGAATTTCTGGAAAAAATGTGTAGGAATCGCAAATAAATTCCTGGAAGAATTCCCGAAGAGATTCCTTAAACAAATTTAGGAAGAATTCCTGAAGGAACCCCTGGAGGTGTGCCTAGAGGAATCCTTGGGCAAATTCCTTGAGGAATTCTGGAAGGAATCTCAGAGGAATTCCAGAAGAAATTCCTGGATGATCTAGTGAAAAAAAAACTCTGAAAGAATCCTTTGTAAAAATCCTAAAGGAATTCTTGGAAGAGTTGCTAGAGGAAACTTTGAAGGTATTCTTGAAGGAATCTCTGGTAAAATCTCAAAGGAATTCCTGGACAAAAACCTGAAGGAATTCTTCGAGGAATCCTTGGAGGGATTCCTGGATAAATTCCTGGAGGAATCCTCGGAGAAATTCCTGGAGGAACTCTTGTAGGAATCGCAGATAAATTCCTAGATGAATTCCCAAAGGGATCTCCTAAAGAAAGTCTTGGAAATATTTCTGCAGGAACCCCTGAAGGTGTTCCTGGAGAAATTTCTAGAGGGATCTCAGAGGAACTACTGGAGAAATACCTGGATGCATTGCTGGAGGATCTTGTGGAAGAATCTCTGGGGAAATTCGTGGAAAAATTCCTCGAGGAATTCTTGGAGAAATTCCTCTAGGAATCCCTGGAATAATTCCTGAGGAATCCCTGGAAGAAATTCATGCAGAAATTCCTGTAGGAATCGTAGATAACTTTCTGAAGGAATTCCCGCAGAGACCCCTTAGAGAAAGTCCTTGAAAAATTCCTGAAGGAGTCCCTGGAGGTGCTCCTGGAGGAATCTTAGAGGAAATTACTTCAAGGAGAAATCCATAGAAAAAAAATTTGGAGATATTTAAGAGAAATTCCTGGATTTTTTTCATGGGCCGTAACGCACGATCATATTTTCCTTTTCTTTAGAGCATTGTAAACGGCACCTAAATATTTTTAAAATAAAGTATTAAAAACACCAACGAATGGAATAAAAGTGGAATAAACTGTTTCTATTAAGGGATTTCATTTTTTTTTAGTTTTTATTAATGTGTATTTTAACTTAAAGGCTAATTTTACACTCCTTAAGAGATTTCAGTTTCTAGTTGAACTTGAACTTTGCTGTGGCTTTCGTTGAATGTAAACAGTTCAAAATTTTAAACATATTCGAAAAATGGTCTAGACTCTGAAGCATCACACGACCAACACATTTTCAAAAAGTCACTATCGAAATGCAACTTTAACAAGGCGATAATGAAGATTATTATTCGAAGGCAATTCTGGATATCAACATAAAGCAACATTGCAACGCCTTTTCTGCAATGTGGCACTCCAACTTTGTACAATGAAAGGAAAATTCGAACACCAAATGTTGTGGAACGCTCATATGAAGTAGGTACTAAATCGAAGATCTTCGATACTAGCGTTGGGTAAAATATCAACAGTCTAGTCGGGGCCCGTGGCGCAGTGGTCCACACGTTCGCTTCATAAGCGGATGGTCATGGGTTCGAACCCAGCCCCGGCACTTGCAATTTTTCGTCAGTTGCTCTTCCCCCCGAGAGCAGCTGGCACCTGACCCTCTTCGGAGCATATAGCTCTAACGGACCCAGAATTTGGATATCGGCGAACCGCAACTCATAATGGACGACCCCCAATTGGACTGGAAAAGGAACAGCAGTCAACCACCAGCATCATCGTGCTCATCATTCTACCGTGGACAGGGTAGAAAAGTTGAAGCAGCACAAGGCACCAGTTCGATACAGTTGAATTAGAATAGAATACATGTAGGCGCTGTACAAAAGTGTAAGTGCAGCGTCCAATTGGAATCGCTCACGTAGTGCCCAAGTGGACAAAAGAGCTGTAAATTAGGTTAAGTGATTAAGAATAAAAAATAAAAAATCAACAGTCTAGGTAGTTCATCATTATTAATTTCCTTCTGCATCCGAAAAATTTGCCGAGCGATTTCGCTTTTCCTGCTCAAATTTCAGCGGATGTTTTGTTGTTGTTACTCCATACTGCATATAACGGGCATTTCAAAATATCGGCGGCTTAAAATGACGTTTCCATTGGAAAGTCACTGGAATGATATGGGAAAATTCGTTAAGCTTGGCTTAGCGTAAGCCATCGCCTTCATTTGCTAAGCCGGTGTGAAGAAATGCAAATATTTAAACCTGGCTTAAAAATTTGACTTAACTTTAAGTGTGGTTTAAGATAAACCAGGCTTACGTCGTTAAGCCGGGTAGGTGAAGAAATCGGCCCTAGCGCTTGTACCAAGCGAACGTCTACTGCATGAATGAAGTGACGGAGACGCATGGTTGTTTTTGCTATAATGTTAAAATGAACATCATAAGATTTGCTTGTGCATTGCTGAACAAGAGACTCACATACGACGAACAAACATGAATGAAAGAATGCTATTTGAAAATAAGGAAAATTTGTTAAGCCTCCTCTGAATGTTCTATGGGGCCACAAAGGCGAGATAGCTGCAATCTCAATTAATCGAAACCGAACGCGATAAAATCTCCCATTTAAGGCACGTCCTACGGTGATGCATATGGAGCGTTATGACCATCGTTTAGCTCCTCATGATGATCAACACTGCTGATGATTCGGTATTCACACTACGTCCGCCGTTGTTGGTCGTTATTGGCTATGAGCAGTTTTCATTGGGCGAGCACCTGCAAGACACTTCAGCTTACTTCCCCATCCTACCGTGCCACGTTTCAGTGCTCCTTCTGATCGTTTTTTTTTTCTCTGCTAGTCATAGAAAATTTGTTTAAAAAGTAGACTGGAAGACAATGAGCAGTGCTGTTCGTCCTATGTTCCAAGACGAAAGCGATCTGCTTCCGGGAACGCGCGATGAAAATTTTCTTCTATTGTATACCTAGGTACTATCCGGACAAACTAAATGAGGAACACCATAACAACAGCGATAAAAATGTAATCAAATTAGGGGAAGCGCAAGAAAAGAAACACTGAGCATCCTAGGGAAAAGTCCGTGGAACTAAACGGGCTAGCAACTATAACGAACGATGAGTTTTCTGTCTACATTGGTAGGTACTTTTTCTTTAGTTCAATTATGATGCTAGGGCGGCGGTAGAATGAGTTGCGGAAAAACACAAACGGTGAAACGGTAAAACGTGAAAGATCCCACACTAACGATTGTGATTGCAACAACAACTAAAGGAAATTGAAACCTGCGGAAAATGAAGTTGATTTTTTGCTCTTCTTGCCACGACGGTTGCGGTTCGTGTCTTGTTTTGTGTTACTGGCTGCCACTTAAGTTGGCCAGGAAATGATACCTGTTCTTGCTCAATGATTGAGGTACTGTACTAGGTTGATTTGAATACTAAGAAGGAACGACACGATACATACAAAACCATACAAATACACAAATTTAATGAAACATTGATTTGTTTGAAATCTGGCATGTCTTTATGACCAGTTCTAATGCATTTCGATTTTATATGGGCATGCAAAGATAATGATTTTAGTTCATGGTTATATATTATGATTTGACATGCAAGTGTGCAAGTAATTGTGAAAATTTGATAACATTGAGATTTCAGATTGATGTCAAACAGTTTTTTATGGTTAAAATATCACTCTATTTATTGTTTGCGTAATATTTGATTTTTAAAAAATAGTTTTAATTCAATAACAATTTTTGAAAACGACCTATAATCAATGGTGTAGCATTGATTATACGTCGTTTTCAAAATTTGTTACTGAATTGTTCCAAAGTTATTCTGGGTAGTAAGAAACCACTCTTCTTTGTATAACCGACTGCAAAGCCATTCTGGCTTCTGCAAAGCCATTCTGGCTTCTGCAAAGCCATTCTGGCTTCTGCAAAGCCATTCTGGCCAAGATTCTGGCTTCTGCAAAGCCATTCTGGCTTCTGCAAAGCCATTCTGGCTTCTGCAAAGCCATTCTGGCTTCTGCAAAGCCATTCTGGCTTCTGCAAAGCCATTCTGGCTTCTGCAAAGCCATTCTGGCTTCTGCAAAGCCATTCTGGCTTCTGCAAAGCCATTCTGGCTTCTGCAAAGCCATTCTGGCTTCTGCAAAGCCATTCTGGCTTCTGCAAAGCCATTCTGGCTTCTGCAAAGCCATTCTGGCTTCTGCAAAGCCATTCTGGCTTCTGCAAAGCCATTCTGGCTTCTGCAAAGCCATTCTGGCTTCTGCAAAGCCATTCTGGCTTCTGCAAAGCCATTCTGGCTTCTGCAAAGCCATTCTGGCTTCTGCAAAGCCATTCTGGCTTCTGCAAAGCCATTCTGGCTTCTGCAAAGCCATTCTGGCTTCTGCAAAGCCATTCTGGCTTCTGCAAAGCCATTCTGGCTTCTGCAAAGCCATTCTGGCTTCTGCAAAGCCATTCTGGCTTCTGCAAAGCCATTCTGGCTTCTGCAAAGCCATTCTGGCTTCTGCAAAGCCATTCTGGCTTCTGCAAAGCCATTCTGGCTTCTGCAAAGCCATTCTGGCTTCTGCAAAGCCATTCTGGCTTCTGCAAAGCCATTCTGGCTTCTGCAAAGCCATTCTGGCTTCTGCAAAGCCATTCTGGCTTCTGCAAAGCCATTCTGGCTTCTGCAAAGCCATTCTGGCTTCTGCAAAGCCATTCTGGCTTCTGCAAAGCCATTCTGGCTTCTGCAAAGCCATTCTGGCTTCTGCAAAGCCATTCTGGCTTCTGCAAAGCCATTCTGGCTTCTGCAAAGCCATTCTGGCTTCTGCAAATCCATTCTGGCTTCTGCAAAGCCATTCTGGCTTCTGCAAAGCCGTTCTGGCTTCTGCAAAGCCATTCTGGCTTCTGCAAAGCCTCCTGCAAAGCCTTTCTTGCGTCTACAATTTCATTCTGGCTCTAACAATGCCAATGTGGCTTATACGAACCCATTCGATTGATTAGCAATTGGTCTATGACATCTATATATTATAATATACTTTCTCAAGTCATTTTTGTCAAAATCTCCAAAACTTTATCGGCAAACCGCTCTCTCGTAATAGAACGACATTCAGCGTAACCCAAGTACGCCAGCAACCAAAGTTTTTCGGCGCCTGGCTTCCGTTATGACGAAAAACCATCGGTTGCCATTCCCTCCGTCATATTAAAACGGTATACACTAGAAATGCGGAAAAGCAAAATTACAGTGACAGTAGAACTTCAAAAAACAGACTCTGGGGACACGGATGCCAAAGAGCTTCGCCAAGTCTCGTCATTATACTGAAACTTAAATAATTAACTTTTCAAAGCACTGTGTGGCCGTGACTCCAGGACCCATGCTCGAACGCGCCCGATAGTTACTACTACTTAAATTCAAAATTGGTAACTAGAAGTAATTTGATTGCATAATTTAGGTGGAGAAACTCGGACAGGTTTTGGCTTCGCAGTTCCCCCTTCTAGGAAGCACAGCATGTGAACCAAACTTTGGCCATAAATTTTGCAGACAAACAACAATCGAACGTGTGTGCTTAGAAGTTGTGCTCGCCGCACATCAGGAGCACCTTTCGCAAAACGATGAAGCAGTTAGAAGATATGGAGCTCTAGCGACAGTGGTTCTCAATCTCCTACGAATCGTGAATTATTTACAGATAAAAAAATCATTTGGGTAAATCATGTGTTATGTAAAAAAAAATCAACGTGAATTCTTCTAGAAATTAAAAAAAATGAACGATGTAAAATATTTCTTTAAAATTTGAAGAAATACAAAACAAACGGATTAGGGTAAAAAATATAATTTGGACATGTATATAATTTGGACATGCACAGCGAAGTATGCCTTGTTCCGGAGAGCTAATAAAAGTAAATACTTCTCAATATCGATTATTGGATCAAATAGACCCTATTCTGATGACTTACGTTGAAAATATGCTTAACAATAAGGAATTTACCTCAAAATTATCGAAAATGTGAATTATTTTACTAAAACCCCTCAAATGCACAGGTATGCAAGACGACATACACTTCGCAGTCACATACAATATTCGCCTCAAAATCGTTGAATTAATAGTTGTAAGAAATTTAAAAGCCTTATTGCATTGAAACGTGTTCAATAAAGAAGCATTAGGCAGCCACGGTGCTCCCCAGACCGTTATTATAAAATAAAAATCTCCATCCAATCGGTGCCCACCATTCGTTTTCTATGACTATCCTGCATGTCTGGGCAAAATTTGAAAAAAATCGTAGGGCCCATTTTTCAGTTAGGCCCTTTTAAAGGGCGTAAAGCCATATATACAAATAAAAAATCAAAATATTTATGTTCTCAGCCATTTTTAAACGATTTTGTTAAATATTTTCAAGAAGAATTGTATTGCATTGAGTGTTAGATATCTTTAGCATAGTTTTTGTTGAACTTTTTGAAGAAAATATGAACATTTTTATTAGTTGACATAAATTGAATTTATATGAAAATATTTCAATTATGTTTGTAACTTCTCAAGCTCAAATACGTTAAGAAAATCGTGAATGTAAATAAACAAACAAGTAAATGAATGGAATTCACATTATGTGCGTAAGAATAAAAGGAAGAGGAGTTTTTTTTATCTAGTTCATTTATTCAGGGCTCAATCACGTATAACTCTTTACGGAGCCGAAGATCTTTTTTGAACTAAATATGTACAATTACAATATACTCACAATAACAACTTTTTAATCATATCTGTTGGTAATGGGAGGAAGTCACAATACTCGTGGCAGCTCGAGGTTAGACATTTCGAGGGATGAACAGGGTAAGGAGTGAACCAAAGGTTTCACTGCAGCTTATCCGTGGCGAATCGCATCTTGCTTGCGTAGAAGAAGAGTTTAAATTATTTTAAATCCTTAGCATACTAGTTTTATTTGCAGAAGAATAAAAAAAAAAACTAATAAATTCTGTATAAAATCAGGAACACCAATATGCGATGATTTATAAATCTCGATTGGCAATTACATTTGATCAAGTATACATTGTATTTAAAAAAGTAATATTTTAAATACTAAAGTAGTGTATTATAAATAATAATACCAACACTGAAAGTCGCGTTGCAGTGAAGACCACAAAAATGTGTTTAAATTTTAAATGAGAAAACATGATCATCACACCACAAGTGCCTCTTGACAGCGATTTGTCTTCTTTTTTATCAACTGATTCTATAATCACAAGGTGCTTTGTTCGAAACTGATTGGCCGCAGAATCTTTATTTCAGGTGTAAAAAGATGCCCGCTATGGTGAAATTGAGTTATTGTTAATCGTTGAAGTGAAACGAAACGCAGTCCCCTTAAATTCGATGGTGTTGAGTATTAGGTTCAATTGGCTTCTTTAGCGGTGTTGAGATAATTCCATATTCTGAATGTGAAACTGAGCCGAAATCCAAATTTTCATGAATTTTGGTGCCCGGGAACCTATTTAAAAATCAATTTGAAGTTTGTATGGTAGCGATTTGTAGAATCACCCCTCGTCGCATTTTGTACTGGGTAGAGCTGTCAAACACTTACCCAGCTGTCAAAAGGTGATTTCAAAAAATCTCTTTGAAATTGATTTTAGGTACCAAAATAAAGTTCTAAAAATCTGAAAAAAAAACATAGTGGCTTAGAAAAAGGTGCTCTTTCGTATAAAATCAAAAAATCGATACATTTTTCTTAATTAAAAAACCCAATTCCGCAGAATAGTAATACTAACCACAAGTGTTAGTTAAGCGAATGAGTATGATAAATACCAAATTGCTGACACTATGTGAACGCGTATTGCAAATTAAAAGACTCTAATGCCGAAGCAAGTCTGTATAAATCTACTTTTACAGAGACATCTGCATATTTTATGTGAGTAATTTCTTCAATAATTTTCGCAGCTCATTTCAACTGACGCTATCCATAATCAACGTAAGGTACCTGTTCTGGTTGGTTTTGTGCATTATTTTTGTTGTTCTTTATATGAAGTGATAATAAATCATAACAACAAGAAAGGAATGGATATCACTTTAAAGGGTGAGTCGTTAATTATTGTGCCACCCTACCTTCAAGTGATTCGCAAATTGTCTACAGTTAACGGAATGAAACCAAATTTTCACAGTAGTTTAGTATATGTATGTATTTAAACTTTTTGGTATAGGTTCAAATTTAGGATGCGTTTTAGTGAAATTCACAACATTTTCAATTAACGCCCTCCATGTGGACATGTTCAGGCTCCACTTGAAACAAATAATTGAAGCTCTCTAGTTTGTTTATGTGCATCGTGCCTGGTTTTCACCCAGCTCCAAGCTTATGTTTCACTGACAACCATTCCTGAAGCCTATTGACGAACATTAAGATGATCCGATAATGTATAATCATTAATTGTTCCAAGGCGCGATACCATGATTTTTGATTTTAGCATGTGATTGTACAACACCTTTTTTAGAACTGTTAACTAAATTTATTCTATATCGACCGGAATCTCACTGATAACTTCTCAATTAATTTTATGCAAACAATAGACTATAAGGAGAAACTGTGCAAAATTTGGTTGATTTTGGTGAAGTAGGAAAAAAGTTACGTTAGTTTGAAAATGGCACAATAATTATCGACTCACCCTTTATCAACTCTTGAAAATGTTATTAGACTCGAGAAAAACGATTGATACCTCATAGCAAACATTTTTAAACCCAGTGCTTTGAATAAAATATTTTGTTGGGATCTGCTCTGCTTCATACTTGGGTATTTATTTTTTTTTTCATTCATGTGTGAAAACGAACTTATATGGATAAAATTTCAAGGCTCTTACTTACAATTTCTATTATACAGTGCGAGAAATAAGTATAAAGACAGAGCCGTTTTCCATACAAAATAATCATGTTTTGGGATCAAAATCTCTTTTTGTAGCGATTCGATTGTTATGGAATTTTGTCTGCAACCTTAAATTAACTTGAATTTTGGCTAGAAATATAAATCATCATCCATGAAAACGTTTATATTGACTTTTCAGATTCAAATAAATATAAAGACACTTATTTACATATAAAAATGTGTCTTTATATTTATTTGAATCTGAAAAGTCAATATAAACGTTTTCATGGATGATGATTTATATTTCTAGCCAAAATTCAAGTTAATTTAAGGTTGCAGACAAAATTCCATAACAATCGAATCGCTACAAAAAGAGATTTTGATCCCAAAACATGATTATTTTGTATGGAAAACGGCTCTGTCTTTATACTTATTTCTCGCACTGTATAATAGAAATTGTAAGTAAGAGCCTTGAAATTTTATCCATATAAGTTCGTTTTCACACATGAATGAAAAAAAAAATAAATACCCAAGTATGAAGCAGAGCAGATCCCAACAAAATATTTTATTCAAAGCACTGGGTTTAAAAATGTTTGCTATGAGGTATCAATCGTTTTTCTCGAGTCTAATAACATTTTCAAGAGTTGATAAAGGGTGAGTCGATAATTATTGTGCCATTTTCAAACTAACGTAACTTTTTTCCTACTTCACCAAAATCAACCAAATTTTGCACAGTTTCTCCTTATAGTCTATTGTTTGCATAAAATTAATTGAGAAGTTATCAGTGAGATTCCGGTCGATATAGAATAAATTTAGTTAACAGTTCTAAAAAAGGTGTTGTACAATCACATGCTAAAATCAAAAATCATGGTATCGCGCCTTGGAACAATTAATGATTATACATTATCGGATCATCTTAATGTTCGTCAATAGGCTTCAGGAATGGTTGTCAGTGAAACATAAGCTTGGAGCTGGGTGAAAACCAGGCACGATGCACATAAACAAACTAGAGAGCTTCAATTATTTGTTTCAAGTGGAGCCTGAACATGTCCACATGGAGGGCGTTAATTGAAAATGTTGTGAATTTCACTAAAACGCATCCTAAATTTGAACCTATACCAAAAAGTTTAAATACATACATATACTAAACTACTGTGAAAATTTGGTTTCATTCCGTTAACTGTAGACAATTTGCGAATCACTTGAAGGTAGGGTGGCACAATAATTAACGACTCACCCTTTAAAGTGATATCCATTCCTTTCTTGTTGTTATGATTTATTATCACTTCATATAAAGAACAACAAAAATAATGCACAAAACCAACCAGAACAGGTACCTTACGTTGATTATGGATAGCGTCAGTTGAAATGAGCTGCGAAAATTATTGAAGAAATTACTCACATAAAATATGCAGATGTCTCTGTAAAAGTAGATTTATACAGACTTGCTTCGGCATTAGAGTCTTTTAATTTGCAATACGCGTTCACATAGTGTCAGCAATTTGGTATTTATCATACTCATTCGCTTAACTAACACTTGTGGTTAGTATTACTATTCTGCGGAATTGGGTTTTTTAATTAAGAAAAATGTATCGATTTTTTGATTTTATACGAAAGAGCACCTTTTTCTAAGCCACTATGTTTTTTTTTCAGATTTTTAGAACTTTATTTTGGTACCTAAAATCAATTTCAAAGAGATTTTTTGAAATCACCTTTTGACAGCTGGGTAAGTGTTTGACAGCTCTACCCAGTACAAAATGCGACGAGGGGTGATTCTACAAATCGCTACCATACAAACTTCAAATTGATTTTTAAATAGGTTCCCGGGCACCAAAATTCATGAAAATTTGGATTTCGGCTCAGTTTCACATTCAGAATATGGAATTATCTCAACACCGCTAAAGAAGCCAATTGAACCTAATACTCAACACCATCGAATTTAAGGGGACTGCGTTTCGTTTCACTTCAACGATTAACAATAACTCAATTTCACCATAGCGGGCATCTTTTTACACCTGAAATAAAGATTCTGCGGCCAATCAGTTTCGAACAAAGCACCTTGTGATTATAGAATCAGTTGATAAAAAAGAAGACAAATCGCTGTCAAGAGGCACTTGTGGTGTGATGATCATGTTTTCTCATTTAAAATTTAAACACATTTTTGTGGTCTTCACTGCAACGCGACTTTCAGTGTTGGTATTATTATTTATAATACACTACTTTAGTATTTAAAATATTACTTTTTTAAATACAATGTATACTTGATCAAATGTAATTGCCAATCGAGATTTATAAATCATCGCATATTGGTGTTCCTGATTTTATACAGAATTTATTAGTTTTTTTTTTTATTCTTCTGCAAATAAAACTAGTATGCTAAGGATTTAAAATAATTTAAACTCTTCTTCTACGCAAGCAAGATGCGATTCGCCACGGATAAGCTGCAGTGAAACCTTTGGTTCACTCCTTACCCTGTTCATCCCTCGAAATGTCTAACCTCGAGCTGCCACGAGTATTGTGACTTCCTCCCATTACCAACAGATATGATTAAAAAGTTGTTATTGTGAGTATATTGTAATTGTACATATTTAGTTCAAAAAAGATCTTCGGCTCCGTAAAGAGTTATACGTGATTGAGCCCTGAATAAATGAACTAGATAAAAAAAACTCCTCTTCCTTTTATTCTTACGCACATAATGTGAATTCCATTCATTTACTTGTTTGTTTATTTACATTCACGATTTTCTTAACGTATTTGAGCTTGAGAAGTTACAAACATAATTGAAATATTTTCATATAAATTCAATTTATGTCAACTAATAAAAATGTTCATATTTTCTTCAAAAAGTTCAACAAAAACTATGCTAAAGATATCTAACACTCAATGCAATACAATTCTTCTTGAAAATATTTAACAAAATCGTTTAAAAATGGCTGAGAACATAAATATTTTGATTTTTTATTTGTATATATGGCTTTACGCCCTTTAAAAGGGCCTAACTGAAAAATGGGCCCTACGATTTTTTTCAAATTTTGCCCAGACATGCAGGATAGTCATAGAAAACGAATGGTGGGCACCGATTGGATGGAGATTTTTATTTTATAATAACGGTCTGGGGAGCACCGTGGCTGCCTAATGCTTCTTTATTGAACACGTTTCAATGCAATAAGGCTTTTAAATTTCTTACAACTATTAATTCAACGATTTTGAGGCGAATATTGTATGTGACTGCGAAGTGTATTTTGTCTGCAACCTTAAATTAACTTGAATTTTGGCTAGAAATATAAATCATCATCCATGAAAACGTTTATATTGACTTTTCAGATTCAAATAAATATAAAGACACTTATTTACATATAAAAATGTGTCTTTATATTTATTTGAATCTGAAAAGTCGATATAAACGATTTCATGGATGATGATTTATATTTCTAGCCAAAATTCAAGTTAATTTAAGGTTGCAGACAAAATTCAATAACAATCGAATCGCTAGAAAAAGAGATTTTGATCCCTAAACATGATTATTTTGTATGGAAAACGGCTTTGTCTTTATACTTATTTCTCGCACTGTAGCCCCTGAAATTCTGTTTAAATTTCCTCATCACTTTTATCATGTATTAGGTACATAGATTTTTTATGTTTTCCTTTTCTTGTAAATTTGTCCGCGTTTTATCCTTAGTTGAAACAAGCATAGATGTTCAAAATTTATTGTAATATTTACATAATAGTACTCACTTATCCATATTATATACAACACTCAAATGTTCACATTTCCATTAAAAACTAGACTAGCATTTAAAAACGGCGTAACAACCATTGCAAATTTCTGCAACCTCTGACCAGTAACACGTAGAGCAGACTCCTCTGTATCTGATAACGGTAGAGTAAAGTGGGGCAAGAGTTTCTTTTGAAGTTTTTGAGCTCAATTCAAATTATTTCTTTCGGGTGTAAAGGTTGTTCGAACCCTTTTTGAAAAAGAGTTTTTCACTCCAAAAATTATGAAAATTGATCAATATTTCGAGAAGTTATGACAAAATGTTGGTTTTTGATCAAAAAATTGTAACATGCGATGGCCCTTCCAACGCATGGAATGAAATTTTTATGAAATCGAATTCGATATTTTATTTTGGGGCGTAACTAGGTATATTTTGAAGATGCTCTAGCATGTATAACTTTTTGCAAAAAAGATTTGCAAATCGTATTTTACACATAGTGGGGCAAAAGTTCGAATTGTGGGGCAAAAGTTCGAGTCATGTGGCAACTTTAGGTAGAAACCTAAAATTCTGCAAAATGTACATATTATCTCTAAGAGTGATGGAATTAGTGAGAAAATTCGATTAAAGTTGAAAAAAAAAGTTGTTTTATCTGAATTTGGCGGAAAACTACTAATTTTTGGTGTAGTAAATTTAACCCTGATTTGGGTAAAATCCAAATCGAATTTTAAAGTGTATTCCAGCTCTAACATCAAATATTAAGTGGTTTCAGGTATTCCTATTACCAAAGTGTCAAAATAGTGTGCTACGGTTATCGAAATTCCAGAAACACTAGATTCGAACTTTTGCCCCAGTAGTGGGGCAAGAGTTCGAATAAAACACACACATACAAAAAGTGTTGTAACTCAAAATTGAAAAGACATTTGGCGTAACTTTGTTCAGCAAAATTTTAGCTCATGGAAGGTAGAATCACCTCACGGTATTTATTTATTTTTATCTGCTTCGATTCTTTGAAATTGGTTGAATTATCAACTAAGGTCGAACTTTTGCCCCACCTTACTCTATATGTTTTCATAAATAAATTGAAATACGCCTAGGAGGGACGAAAGAAGCTGAGACGTGCAATAGTTGTTCCGCCCTTTTCACGTGTTGGTAGAAATCAGTCAAAACTATGTTTGATACTACTGGTACTCAATCCAAAACGATTTTTCGTGAAAATATTTCATCAAAATCGTTGAAAAATGGCTGAGTACATAAATATTTAGATTTTTTCTTTAAATATATGGCTTTACGCCCTTTAAAAGGGCCTAAGTCAAAAATGGGCCCTACGATTTTTTTCAAATTTTGTCCAGACATGCAGGATAGTCATAGAAAACGAATGGTGGGCACCGATTGGATGGAGATTTTTATTTTATAATAACGGTCTGGGGAGCACCGTGGCAGCGAATCTCTTAACATTCATCTAGAACGCTTAAAATAGGTGGTGTCCAAAATACATTACAAGTTTTCTACTGTAAATATATTTTCGTCATCTGACGAACTACATGGGGATGCACTGCGATTGCATACTTGGAGGCGTATTCTGTGGGTCTGGCGATATTTCCTCGATTATAACAAAAAGTGTAATAGTTATCAAAATAGATGCCTGTTAAGCGGAGAAATTTGATTATTTGTAAGTAAATATTTGTTAATTTATGCTACTTTCATGATTTAGTAGTATTCATGGCTAAACATTGAGATAATTGCCCTGTCCAAATTATATATACCTTAGGGTGTCCAAAACATATATTCGGTGTCCAAAATGCAATTCTTACAGGCGATCGGAAATTGCGATTTTCTCAAAATAAAATGCTTTCGTTAAGGTTTTTGTCACCAGGAACGCAAAGCACAATCATATTATGAGCGTAATGGTAACTTTGCAAAATAATCAATTGCTTTCTAAGAAAGCTAGGGGACGATTTTTTCAACGTTGTCCTCAGTCTGTCCAAAATACATGAATTACCCTATATACTTTTTTCAGTTTTCTGCTTTTTCTCAATTTTTCAATTGAATGAACCAATTCATTTTCGATTTCTTCATTGAGAACCACTGCGCTGGTATCCTTTTCTGTACATATACCATCCGTTGCAACGCGTTGCCACATCAGAGCTTTCCTGCTGCAAAAACACTATAATAGCGACAGCCAACTAGCGAGTAGACTCTATTTTGGTGCGACACGCACGACGAAAGCATATGCGTTTTTTTTTGCTGTTTGATTACCGTACTGAAAACGAATTCCTTGAGTTCTTCTTCTTTTGAGTTCTGTGAAAAGAAACGGAAACGAAAAAAAAGAGATGGAAAATCATGAAATGAGCAAGGTCATGATTTCAAACACGGATTCACACTGGCTGATGGAATCATCAAGAAGGGGGGAAGGCGTCAGAGCAGTAGCGGAGAGAGCACACGCGGCGGCGAGTGTTACGTACGGTGGAGCGGTACTATAGAGGAGGTTAGTCACGGGATAATGTTCCCACATCAACACTACATATGTTCCGGGCGAGGCTTGTCCGGAAGTTTTAATTAACACAATGTCGCTCTTTTAGTACACGTTTCTTATTCTAGCGTTTGCGCGATTGTGGCAGGTAGAAAAGCATCAAGTGCAGTTTTTTTTTTCTTTACGTTATCAACAGTGCTCAAAGCAAAACATCAGTTAGACTTTTTTTGGAATTAAGCTTCGTTGAAGAGTTCGTTTCGAGAAGGTTTTCACTTGTGAACTCTTTTATTTTTTGCACTTTTAGTACCGTCAAGGCGCCATTCACCGTGGGGGCTCCATTCACCGTGTGCCTTCGAATATTTCGAATATGGAAATAATGAAAAAATATTCGAAGGCACACGTTGAATGGAGCCCCCACGGTGAATGGCGCCTTGACGGTACATAGAACACATATTCAAGTTAGATCAAATTTCAACTTATTCATCAAATATTTCATATTTACCACCGACATCAGTATAAGGAGCTAGCCCAACAGGAATGATGACTATATGAAAGACAAGGGGTTAATTTCATCTTTTCTGTACGCCTTCTGGATTGAACTTGGATGTCTGTTGTCTGTGCCTTTACGTTATAAACTAGGGTAGGAAGTAAAATGCCAAACAACTGACTGACTGATAGGATACATAGGGGGGTTTTCACGTTCAATTTAGACGATCAATTATTTTGACACAACAACCAGAAATTATTCCGATATTATAAAATACATCGGTTAGCCAAGTTTAACAGATTTATTCAGATTTCTTTGCGATCGTCAAATTTGAAGTTTCCATTGCATCACAGTGGGTAGAAAGAGACCCGTAACCGGACTTATTTAGAAGCCGCATTACATTATGAAAAAATCATTGCATAAAATTTTGTATGGAACTCGTTGCAAAACTCCCTTTTTTCAGCACTCTTCGTATTTATCCAACTCGGCAAGCCTCGTTGGATAAATGTACGACTCGTGCTGAAAAAACCAACTTTTTGCAACTCGTCACATAAATAACTATTAATCTTTAAATAATCATATCTCAAAACTAAAAAAAAAACATACACCTCTAATTTTTTTATATGTTATGTAAAGTTTTCAGAATTTTCTGGTAAAAATATTAAAGCTGGGTTCCGAAAACGTTAAAACCTAAATAATTACATATTGTTATCGCACCTAAGCACAATTTTGTCCTTTCAACGTATTATTTTTCTGAAAACGAACAAAAAAAAAACAAAAAATAAAAATAAAAAAAACGGTCGACTGGTTTAACTTTTGAATTTTTGAAAATATTTAGTTTTTAAAAATTATAAATTGCACTTAAACACAATTTGGTCCCTTTCATCGCATTGTTCCTGGAAACAACAATTCAATATATTTTGAACAAAAAAAAGGCCAACTGGGTAAAAGTTGAAATTTTTTGAAAATTGTATCTTTATGTTCGCTTTATGTCACATTTGGCCACCCTAATGATGAAATAACAAACAAACGGATTTAATTGTTTTCGATTTACATACATTACTCATTAAGTACAACGACAATCAGTGATCCACTATATCGATTTTCTATGGAATGACTTATACAGTAGGGACCACACAATTGATGAATCTGAACCAATGTTTACGACATGTCAAACCGACGTATCAAACTCTTTATTTATTGAATCTGCAGAACTTTATAAAAACTGATACCGAAGGCCTTTCAGAATTTCTTCGTTTATTTTTTTTTACAAATTTCTCCCTTAAGTTTTCTATAAATTCCTTTTTTTTGTGGAAAATATTCATCAGTTTTCGAGAAACAATTTTTTTTTAAATTCCGTTCAAAAATTGTTTCCGTAAAACTGAAAAAGGTTTTCCACCAGGAAACAAATATCAGAACATACCTTGATCTTTCTTTTGCATATGGATGAAAACCTATTTTGGAAGTATGGCTTCATTATTTGTTAAAAAAAAATATAAAAAAGCAAAAAAATGAGTTGATAAAAATGACTACCCCACATGAACCGGTTACTCAACTTTCGCAATCGAAGCGTTTTATAAAATGTATATTAAAGGGTTTAATTGCAAAGGGGTGTAGACAATTTTTAATGGTTTTGGTTGGAATACCTATGTCAAACTTTTAGATTTCAAGCTTTTCAGAACAATTACGATATTATTTATATCTACGTTACTTTAAAGTTTCATTCCGAAGCTTCATACATTTAAATCTTTAAGTTTAATTTTCTCGAAATTCCTTAGTCTCCTGGCTGTTGTGTCTTTCAAGCTTTCATCGAAAATTTAAGATTTTTTTTTACGTTCAAGTTTATATTAAACGAAAAGTAATTGATTTTGGTGTTAAATTCGAACAATGTGATCTTAAGTAAACTATTCATTTATTAAGAAAAATGAACCGTTCAATATCTCAAGATTTGAAACACAAACAATTAAAGTTTGCAAATCGGTCAACTAGTTTTTAAGAAATGGTGATCACCGCTTTGCCTTGTCCTAATGGAGGGTGCGCGCTAGAATGGGCTGTTATTTTGGTTGTAGTTATCCAATCGAAATTTGGAATGTATAGGGGACAGACAAAATGTTCGGGACAGGCAAAATTTTTCCTCTTAAAAAATATACAAATAGCTGTAACTTTTTGAAAAGGGCATCAAATATTGCCAAATTTTTACTGTAAGTGGATCAACTAGTTGTGTATCAGTGAACAAAATTTGGGAAAGATCGAGCTATACTGCACGAAGTTATAAAGATTCTAGAAACAGGTATATTTATGCGATAGCCAACTTTGAGCTGTTATTTCTCCGGATTCAATGAACCGAATGCAATGAAATTTTGACCATTTACGACTTACATAATGAGCTCTAAAAACGTTTGACTCAACTTGAAATTATTAACAAGAGAAAAAGTTATAGCAATTTCATTTATTTTATGATTTTTTTTTGTAAATTGGTCTATTTTTAATATGCATCCTTTTACTTTTTCAATGAATTGCCGGCTATGTTGTTACTTTCTTTCAAAACATATTTATATTTAAAACAATTAGAGGGAATATAAATTAACTATAACACAAGTTTACAAAATAAAACGAAAGTCGTGAACTTCTGTCAACGACCAAAATTTTTGAAGCACAATTTATTGCTGATTTCGAAACCGACCTTCAAAAATTTTACAGTGGAACAGTTTTTGAGTTTTAGCTCAATATCGAGTTTTGCAGCTTTCCAAAATATATAATTTGCTAAAATTCAAATATATTGCGTTTTGTTCAACCAATTTTATATCTTTTTCCATAAATTAAAAGCTGAATACAATACCATTCGATCATCCGAATACAGGTTTTGCGTCAGATTGATGAAATTCAAGATATTGGCGAGTTTTAGGGACGATCTCCTTAAATTTTAGCAAAATTCCCAATTTTTTTGAAGAAATGTATTCTTTTCAATAAGAAAAAACCAACTTAAAAATTCTCTCTCGACGTTTATTTGACATATCATATGTAGGCGAGTTACAGTAAAAATTTCAGCTCAATCGGAGCATTGATTTCGGAGAATGAGATGTTTGAAGTGAGCGACTTTGCTTAAAAATAGAACAAAAATCGATTTCAAATCATCAACCTTGTATGGAAAGTCGAAAAAATTTCCGCTCTACTGTATTTTTTTTCTTTCGCGTTTTCGAGTTCAGGGCATGATTCTACACCAAAAATGATCATCAGCTTACCGAGTTCAAAAATGCTGTAAACTAGTGTACATGTGTAGTGTACAGTGTAATTAGCATCTTGAATTTTGAAACTATGTTGAAGTTTGGTGTTTTATTTAATCGTTATAATTTTCTTCCGTGTTAAGAATTTTAAGTGAAGTTAAAAGATTTTCAAAGCTCATTATATAAGTCATAAATGGTCAAAATTTCATTGCCTTCGGTTCATTGAATCCGGAGATATAACAGCTCAAAGTTGGCTATCGGATAAATATACCTTTTTGT
Organism: Aedes albopictus; assembly: GCF_035046485.1. Taxonomy (NCBI): domain Eukaryota; kingdom Metazoa; phylum Arthropoda; class Insecta; order Diptera; family Culicidae; genus Aedes; species Aedes albopictus. The sequence goes on along the minus strand of NC_085138.1, from coordinate 315,113,335 downwards.
ATAATCTTTATAACTTCGTGCAGAATAGTCCGATTTTTTTCCAAATTTTGTCCACTGATACACAACTAGTTGATCCACTTACAGTAAAAAATTGAGAATATTGGATGCACTTTTAGAAAAGTTACAGCTATTTGAATATTATTTTAGAAGGGAAAATTTTGCCTGTACCGATCATTTTGTCTACACCCTGTATATAGCCTAGCTAGTATACCTCCAAATTATGCAACAAAAAAGTTCGATTTTTTGATACCCGCACGCTATGTAACCCCTTGAGAAATTGCTGAAGTAACCATTTCGTCAAAAATTGTAGGATACATTTTTAAATAAGGGGATTTTTTTTTATTATCGTACAAATTGTTATGAAGGTTTTCAGAATTTAATGAAATTTTTTTCACAGGGAGATATCAAAGATATCAACAAATCACTTTTCCATGTTTTACGATAGTGACCCCAAACTTTTGACCGATATAGCATTTTGAGGGGTGACCCCAAACTTTTGGTCGATGACATCAAGGATTAATTTACTTAATAACTTTTTTTCTAGATTTTTTAGCTAAGTTCTGTAAAAAGCAGTTGAAAGCTAATAGAAAATGGGTCATATTACCGCTCTCATCTTAAAATTTGGTCGACCCAACTTCCAGCGACACTGCCGTAAGTTTATATTCATTTTTTAGAAAATTTGGCAACTTTGGATTAAGTTTACATACAATTTTTTTTGAAAAAGTTTCTTTTAAATCATGTTCAAAGTTTCTTTGACTTATTATCTTTTGAATGAAACCTAGGGTTTTGAAATCGGACGCAAATTGGCGGAGATATGGGCCTAAAAAAATGACATGTTTTTGAGGGGGTGACCCCAAACTTTTGAACGGGAGTGTATATAGGATTGGTTATATTTGTTATACTTAACTCTTCGACATTTCATTTATTTTGGAACACCTTACTAAATTGTTTGGCAATGTTAATTCCACCGGAAACTTGCTGGTTTTCCTTATCTCCTCTAATCGGATACTACTGACTGATCGAACACACGTTCAAAGTATCTTGACACGGCTTTTAATGAGTACACAGTTACAAAGAAGGCAATATTCTACGACAGAATCCAAGCGCGAAGAGCAGGAAAATGGAGGTAAAGCACGTGCTGGTGGTAGCGGAAAGGTGTTGAGGTAGATATGAAGAACGATGACATTGTCATGCACAACATGGTCAGAACATAAATACATACACTACACTGACAGCGACAGGGAACATGTCTGCTCGACAGGATCTTGCTTGAGCGTGCGAACAGCGAAACGTGCTGCGGTGCCGCTTGGTTTTCGTTTGCTACAATATCATGGAAGCAAGCAGTACAGTACACCTCCTACTTATGTGTACTACAACTTGTAGGAGAGAGCCTGCCTTAGTTCATAACGGCAGAAAATCAGCTTTAATAATAATAACAGAGGTGAGTCGCCTTTTTTCGCTGCCAAGCCAGATTGTGTATATTGGCTCGCTCGCTCGCAGCGACGGCGACGACGACGACAATGAAGGCGACGCACTATATTGGGGAGTAATGATGCTGATGACGATAATGAAGCCGATGATGATGGCAGAGTGAAAGCTGATGGAGTGACTGAAGACTGAACGCGTGTGTAATCGAAACAGCTTGGTCGATATACCTAGGGCTAGCAGAACCTACTCGGAATGGGACGATGCGATGCGATGGAAGCTTTTGCCAAGAACTGCTGCCTGGGAGCACGCTGACACTGGTGTATGTAGACTATAAGCTTTTATGATGTATCGTGTTGACTTGAGTAGGAAGTGTAAGCATGGGGGATCGATGTTGTTTCAGGAGAATGAATGATTGAAGAGTGACTAACGTTGCAATGAGCTTATAATGAACTATCTAACTATGTTGCACTAGAGAGTGTTGAGATTGAACCACACTGTTTGCTTTGCTTTCTGATGACCGTTTCCAAGTGCGATGTTGGTTGCCGAAGGCTGTTGTTCCGTAGAAAATGTTCATGAGTACGTTCGTATGTATGTATGTACGTTGATGGAGACGCATGGTTGTTGGTAGGGATAAGGTTATACAATGCAACACATAATATGTAAACAAAATGTTGATTTCGTGTTTGTGGTTTAGACACACAAATGTCGATATGTTGCCTTAGTTTTATTAATTATGCTTGCTCTGTTGAGTGATATGCATCTGCTACACTTTTTGCTTTTAAATCGTGCTTAAATCAAAATCTCCTTGAAAAACCGTCAAGTGTTTTCTAGAAATTTCGCCACAAATTTCCTCCACTATTTTTGCAAAAATTGAGTGCTCTGTTACGAGTTTCGGATGATTTCCTTAAGGATAATTCCAGCGAATATTACGAACAAAACCGCTTGAGTTCACCGAGAGAATCCACCAGAATTGTATTCAGTATTCCTGATAAAAGTACCCCCGATTTTTTTCAGTTTCTATAGCATCTACGTCATAGATTATTCTCAGAAATGTTTTATTTCTACAAATCTTATATGGCAATTCTTTAAAATTATTCAAATATTCTCATAGCAGTTTAATTAGAAGTCTCCTAGAGTTTCGCTAGTAATTCTTTGAAGCATTTCGGAAAAATTATTGAAGGATCGAATAAATCTTCTACGGTAGATATAACTGAAATGTTTCCGGTGATGTAAAAAAAGTTGGTGATTTTTGTGACGAATTTTGTAAAGAATGTTTGCCGGACAGTGCTTTTTCGTTATGGATTCCATTAGAACATTGAAACGATATTTTTAACTAACTGAGGGGCCCAGAATCAAAGGGGTGTAAGTGACAATTTTATCGATTTTGAGCTGAGCATATCATAAAATTCTTCAGATTTCAAGCTTTCAGGAACTTTTTTAAGATTGTTTCTACGATTGTTGGAAAAATTACAATAAATCAGAGAAAATTGGGTTGATTTTAAAACTCCATACATTTTGTATGGGAAGAAAAATTGGTCAAAAACTTTAAACCTCATTTACTCTAAAGTGTGTTTTTGTCACTTACCAGGGTGTCTACTACCTGGAAAAACCTGGAAAACCTGGAATTATCAAGGAATTTTACTCGACCTGGAAAAATCCTGGAATTCTCAGGGAATTCTGGTGATCATCAGGGAATTTCTGTGTTTATGATTTTAATACAAATTTTAGAAATGTTAGAAATGCCTCAAAGCGAATAAAAATTTCGGCTGCGCCGCTATTAACTACTCGCACGTTAATAGTTATTTATGTAACGAGTTACAAAAAGTTGATTTTTTCAGCACGAGTCGTACATTTATCCAACGAGGCTTGCCGAGTTGGATAAAAACGAAGAGTGCTGAAAAAATCGAGTTTTGCAACGAGTTCCATACAAAATTTTATGCAATGATTTTTTTCATTATACAACTAATTTGGGTTGCATAATGTTCATAATGCAACTCAAATGAGTTGCATAATGAACATTATGCAACTATTTTTCATTATGCAACTCATTTCAGTTGCATAATGAATCAGTGCGGAAAAATGGGCCATTATGATACCGAAATGAGTAATATAAAATAGAAATTATGATATTGAATTGCATAAATATTATTTATCAGTACTTTTTTCACAGCACTCTCCTATTTTATGTTTTACCTATTTCGGAAAACTGAGTCGACATGCTTTTATTGTTAGAATTTTGAATTCTCAAATATTTCAATCTATTGCAGCATTAAATATTGGCTTAGTGACTTAAGTTGATTAAGCTATTTTTCTTTATTTCCATGTGAATGAGCTAACTGTCTTGCACATTTTATTAAGGTTTGCCTAACAAATTCGCAATCGCCTGTAGCTGTTGGAAAATACCTGAAGGAACTTAAAGATACATTTTGAGCGTTCCAGACACGAATGCCACATAAGTGGTAAAGTGTCTTTAATAAATATTAATAATAATAATAATAATTTTGAGCGTAGTTCCTGAAACTCCTGCAGAATATTATTGAACAATTAGAACTTCTGGCGGGTTCGATGTTAATTGTTAACTAACTATTGATAATGTTAACTAGATGACTTGTGGAAGAATGTTTAAATATTTTTCTAACCATTTCTGAAACGTTTTTAGAACAACTCATAAATGATTCTTAAAAATGTTTGAAAGAATGTTAAACTCTCTCTTTCCCTTAGTTGCTTCTGAACTCCACATATTTTAACGAACTCGAGAGAAACTATATTCGATGGACATAATGCAATAGTTTTGGAACATGATTACCGTCAGTGGGGGTGTCATTGGGCCAAAACTGCATAGTCCATCCCTTTGTATGTCGTTACAACAATATTTTAACTCTAAATCAATGTTGAATTCGGTAGACACGTTCATTCATATATTCTTTAGGATTGTTTAAAGTATAAATGCTTCAACTTTAATTTTGACAATAATATGGAGTAATTAAAATTGGCCCAATTTCACCCCTTCCAGGGGGTGACATTGGGCCAAACGCTAAAATTCAATCCAAATAGTTCAATGTGAGAAAATATCGCTTGCAAATCAAAACTAGTAAATATATAGCTGCTTGCGCACAACCTATCAGTGCCTAGTCACTTTAAAATAACATTACAGACAAACAAACGTGAAAGTTTGACCACATTCATTGTAAACGATCATTGATCCATGACAATACATCCGCTATCCCCTGGATATAACTCCAACTAGCATTCTCAAAAGACAAAAGAAATATTTCCTCGTCATCTACCTATAAACTGATATGCGTGCATTTTTAATTTTACATGAATCTTACATATATTTCTAAAACAAACGCCGTTTTATACATAAAATAATGTAAATACTCGCAGTTGTTTTAATTCACATTTGTAGGGTTCTCGTACTGACTGCATCGCTTTTATATAGCCCAAAGTCACCCCCAAAATGAGTTATTTGCACTACAGCTCGAATCAATAAGTTTTTCATGCAAAATAGCATACAAAACCAAGAAAACTAATATTACTTCTCAAAACAACTACTCAATATATCTAGAAAACAGCAGTTCATTACATATCCGATGTTCAGCTGTTTTGTAATGGGCATTTTAAAACAACGATTTTGTACAGTACGCTTAACCATGATATTCACATCACGTTTTCTTAATGGAAAATTAACAAAATGTGACATTTTTCTACAGCGGATGATCAACGCAAGTTATATTTACCATATGGTATCAGCTTTTTGATAATCATTACATTAATGTTAGTATTTTGAGCGAAACATCTTTCTTGATTTTTGGCCCAAAGTTACCCCCCAGGCCCAATGTCACCCCGACTGGCGGTACCAACTCATTAGTATATTCCAATTGTCAATTACTTGTTTAGAGAGTGAAACTATTAACAACCAAAACTATTGAATTACATTTTTTTTCTATTAATTTTGAATGTAGCCCATCTGTAACAATGTGTGTTCGTATACTTTTGGTAAAACAATGTTTTGAAGTAAAGTAATCGTTCAAATTTGTTTTGGAGAAAAGAAATAAAATATTCTGAAGGAATTAAGAAATTCCTCTAGTTGCATTTATGTGAATATTTTTTTAAATTTTCAAGTGTAACTGGCAGTATCATTTGAAGTCAATTCTTTTGAAACTGTAAAGGATTTTCTGACTTAAGTCCAATAAACATATCTATCATTGTTGCTAGCAATTTCTATAAAAGAAGGAATCGCTAGAGAGAAGAATCTAGCGAAATTCCTGAAAAATACATACTTGAGCGATTCTTTTGCGAAACCAATAACGTGCGCAATAACTAAAGATATCCGTGAAGTGTTTCTTTCAGGATTTGTTTAAAAGCGTTAGCTGCAATTTTTAAAATGTCCGACAATATTTAGGAAAGTTTGCACAGGAACCACTCGAAAGATTTTTTGCTGGAACTGCCAAGCTTACCTTATACAAAAATATAGTGTAACTTCTTGTTGTTTTCTTTGCAAAATTCCTTCATAAATTCATGAACAAAATTTTAAACAAATTATGCAGAAAATTCTCCTAAAGTATCGCAAAGATTGTATTAGAATTCCATCAGAAATTCCATCATCTCATGCTTCTGTCCTAAATGCTGGTGGAATGTTCTCCTTAAATGTCATTATAGTTGGAACTAGAAATTTCCCAAAAAGTTGCGTTTTCACGAATTTCTAGAAATCTGAAAACATGTTTAGTTTAGTCGATTTGTTAAACCTGGAATTATTTTCAAAAACCTGGAAAAATCCTGGAAATATCAGGGAATTTCATTTTCATAATTGAGTAGACACCCTGCTTACACCCCTTTGCTTCTAACCGCCTCAACTGTAAGTGATATTTTTCTCAAAGAAACTACAGTGGAGTAGTCGATGAAGCCAAAAAAGTTTATGTTTGATTTTGATGAAATTCTTGGAGAAAGGTGAGTATATTTCTCTTTTGTTTAATTTTCAATCTTAAGACTAGTTCTTCATTTGAAAAAGGAAAAACATAGTGACCGTCCTGTAACATTTGGTAAAAAACTTCATGGGAATTCTGTCATAAAATGCTATACAACTATATAAAACAAAATCTTCAAACATATTTTTTTTGAATGTATATTGTGACTGCACTCATTTAGACTCGGTCGAAATTCATTATCATCACAGTCGAATTTAGCATACGACTTCGCAGCGGCTGGCATAAACAAGCTCGGTTGAGTTCACGACAGGGACATCGGATGCACAACGTGAAAACAAAATAAGTTTGATAAGTGTGAAATGTCGCTGGGAAATTATGATTCAGTGGATTCTCAAACTATCACAGTAATCTAAACATTAATGAGAAACCCAATACTATATGTTTTGCTAGAAACTTTTTCATTAATTGATTCGGCAATATGAAAACAACATTTTTTTCTGGAATAGAGATAGGAAATATCTCAAAATCTATTCATAGATTCTGTAAAGTTTGCACTTAATAAAAATATAAGACTCTTCTCTCCAATGATTTCTACTAGGAGCCTATAGGTAAACTTCTTGATAAGTGTTATATATAATTTATTTCTAAAGGCATTTCCTATAGAATTCCCCGAGCAAAGGCGGATAACAAAGTGATATCACTTTGATAATAGACTATGTAATGTCATTTTGTTATTTTTGTTATCATCTTTTGCAATTGATGATAACCAGATGATAACAAATTTAGTTATCGATAATTTTGGTCAATCGCGGTAACATAGAAATACTAAGTGATAACAAAATATGTTTTCAGTTTACAAACGCATGTTTCAAAGCTTTCCCCAAACTGAGAGTCTGCGCATGAACCTCGAATCTAAAAATAGATTCCGTTTTCCACCTTCGTTGCGACTGTAGTACGAAAGCGTTGCTTCCAATTACTCTCACTCTCACTGAGTCTCGTTGGTAAATATAGGGGCTATCGGCTGCAATCTGCAATCACTTGATCAGGGTTCGAGACCCGCTGGGTGCAATAGTTGAGAACATGGGTTGTGAATTATAAGAAACTTTTTTTCAATTGCTGACGATGTTGGTAAAGTTGATTTTCGCTATTTTCGTCGATAAAATAGCTCTGAATGGTTACTAATTGACAACAAAACCAGTTATTAATCAGCTGTTTCATGTTGATAACTAAATTCAATGTTGAAAAAAATATTGTACATATAACACAATTAGTTATCAACTTGAACTCAATGTTACCTTAACTTCTTATCATGTTGATATCCGAGAAGTTAATTTGAGTTATCATTTTTGTTATGTTGGCTCTTAATTCAACCTAAATGATAATAAACTCAACTATCGTCGTGCGGGGCTACTTTTGAAATACGGGGCTACTTTGGACACTTTTGAATATAGATTTTTTGAATTTGAAATATCGTTCAAATCTGTTTGATGTCTTTGGGACTATTATGACGCAATATTTTCCCCTTCATTTGGTTGAAATTGTTTTTCAAACAAACTCTTTATTGCTTGTCAGGAGGCGAAAAAACATCGAATTAATCATAAAAATATACATAACGTATCAGAACATTTGCTCTGTAAGCATTGTTTCTGCAGTTCAAAAATTTCAAAGGGTTGCTCAATTCGTGCAAGAAGTATCGACGTAGCATATACAATCGAATATTTGTATGGATACAGAATATAAATGATCGTTTCACCTACATAATGGAATGATGGCCCCCAGACAGCCTTTTAGTCTATATTAAAATATCACGCTGCTCATAAAACCAAAGGTAGCACAGAACCACCTAAAAACGCATATATTTATTGAAATAATGTATGATATAGTATACAACAGTATTGGTACAAAGTAGTATTCTAAATAAACCCGGAATTTTAACTGCAGTTTTGTTTTAATTATGAATGTCCAAAGTAGCCCCCCTCTGGTTCTATATGATATGTCTCCGATTGATGTATGGACAACTTTTTTGTTTATGGATGGATTTAGTTCAAATTTTGTATGCATCCTACATACATACTCCCCAAGTAACACACTTGTCACCGAAGAGTCACGGCGGCGCAGGTTTATGTTGCGCAAAAGTCACCGTGACTTACTTCTAGCAAGTAAGTGTTTATTTGTTAGAAGTAAGTCACAGTGACTTCTGCGCAACAAAAACCTGCGCCGCCGTGACTCTTCGGTGACAAGTGTGTTACTTGGGTCACAATTATTATGTGTAAAAATTGTGGAAATACATTCACTACTCTGGGAGTTATAATGTCATAAAGTTGAAAAACCATTAAAAAGTGTATAAAGAAGCCCCGCACGACGGTATCAAACGAATGATAACCAGGTAACAGAACTTGTTATCATTTTGTTATTCGCCTTTGCTCGGGAAACGACTACTGATACGAGGATTCCTTCAGAAGTTCTGCAAGAAATTTTACAAATACCGTAAAACATTTTTAAAAACATTTACAACAAATTCCTTCGGGTGACCTTCCATACTTTCGTTTGTAATTAAACACAAAAACATTGATAATTTTCCTCTGAAATGCTTATCATGACATTTTACATTGAAGAAGTTCGTTCACACTCAGTTGAGCTCGGCTAATTTTCATTATTTTGCCGAGATTCGCACAGCCGAGCGCTCGGCAATCGCAATTTGACTGATATATCAGCAAAAAGTCAAATTTATTCATAGCAGCAACCATGGGTGCCGCTATTATCAAACATTAAACATCAAGCGTTTAGCCGAGATTTCAGCAAATGAACTTTAACCGAGAGTCGCACAACCGATCTCGGCATTCTGTTTTAAGTGTGCTCAACTTTTGCTTCACTAAGTTATTCCCTTGAAAACTACTCCAAAAAGCAATTCAATTGCATCTTTTCACAATTCACCTGATTTCAAAAATGTGGAGTACATAAACTACTAACCATTCACTAATAAATATAGTTATGATATATATATATATATGTGAGTACTTATCAAATTTCTAGAGAAATCCTTAGAGAAATCCCTAAAGGAACCATACGGGCAATTTCTGAAGGAGTCTCAGCAGAAATTTCTAGAAAAACCAGGTATTTTTGGAGGAATTCAAAAAAATCGAAAGTTTTTATCAGAAATTTCTGGAGAATTCTTGGAAAAATCTCTAGAGGAACCACAGGAAGAATTTCTTGAGGAATTCGAGAGTAATTTCTGAAAAAACCATTTTAAAAATCACAAAAGGAAACATAGTAGAAATGCTAGAGGGCATTCTTAAAGGAATTCCTAGAGGATAGTAACAGATAGTAGCAATAGTAGAGCATGGAATCGAGCAGCTGCATCAATCAATCCACCAGATTTTTGTAAAAAAATTGGGAGGATGATGAATTGCATACAAGCTGGTTGGATGGATGACCTCATATGCCCATTGCCCAATCTACAAGAAAAAGCACAAACCAAAGTGGGACAATTACAGAGGGATTACCCTTTTATATTCGGCATATAAGATACTGTCGCGTGTCCTGAGACAACAGACTGAGACCTCTTGAGGAGTCCTTCGTCGGCGAATAGCAGACTGTTTCGAAATTTGTTGATTTTTTTCGGTGAAAAATCACCGAAAAAAATCAACAAATCTCGAAACATAAAATTCAACGGTGACAAAAAACCCCACAAAAAATAGCAGACTGGTTTTCGTGAGGGCCGATCAACGATGGTTCAAATGTTTAACCTGCGGATGACTGATTAATTTCGGGTATACAACTTGCAGGCTCGCCATATGTTTATTGATTTCAAAGCACCGTACGATTCAGTGAAAAGAAATGAGCTATGGCAGATAATGTCAGAGCATGGTTTTCCGGCGAAACTAATAAGGCTGATACGCGCAACGCTGGATGGATCAAAATCAAGTATTCGGATCGCAGACGCAGTGTCTACCTCGTTTGTGATCTTGCATGGATTGAATCAGGGTGATGCTCTTTCAAATTTCCTGTTCAACTTTGCCCTCGAAGGAGCGATTAGGAGGTCTGACGTGCAGAGGAATGGCAGTGCAGAGGAATCACCACATGGTCGCACATGCTCCTTGGCTTTGCGGACGATATTGATCTCATCGGCATCGATCATAGAGCAGTGGAAGAAGCTTATGCTCCTCTGAAGCGATAGACTGCGAGGATATGCTTGACGATTAACTCTACCATATGATAGCGGGTAGAGATAGAGGCAGGCCTAGTGGTGTTAGTGCTGAGGTAGTGATTGATGTAGAAGTGTTTGTAGAATTTGTTTATTGTGGAACACTTGTGACATGTGACAATGAAGATTCCCGTGAAGTGAAAAGGCGTATGGTAGCTGCGAATAGGGCCTTTTACGGATTGGGTAACCAGATTAGGTCCCGTTACTTGCAAACGCAATTGAAATTCGTTCTATATAAGGTGCTGATTCTTCCGGTTGCCCTCTACGGACACGAGGCGTGGACGTTAAAGAAGGTAATCCGAAAATCTTTCGGAGTTTTTGAGCGCAAAGTGCTGCGGACAACTCTCGATGGGAAACACGAAAATGGAGTTTGGCGCAGACGCATAAATCACGAGTTGTTCCAAGTGTACAAAAATGCGAATATTGTGAAACGTATAAAATATGGCAGACTTCAGTGGGCTGGACACGTAAGTATTACGAATGTCGGATGAAAGAATTGCGAAAACAATATTGAGCAGGAAACTAGGTATACAGTGTATCAAACAATTGTCTGTACAGCAATTTTTTGGTCAAAATAATTTTTCATTCAAATGATCATAACTTTTTTTATACGTCAATCAAATACGCTGAAAATTTGATCAATCATAAACTATATATTAAAGCTCCATTGGCAAAATTTTAAGCGAGATCAAATAACAGTTTTGAAAGTTATTGAACTTATAGTAAAACTTATAAGATTTTTGATGTCGGGGCCCGTGGCGCAGTGGTCCACACGTTCGCTTCATAAGCGGATGGTCATGGGTTCGAACCCAGCCCCGGCACTTGCAATTTTTCGTCAGTTGCTCTTCCCCCCGAGAGCAGCTGGCACCTGCCTCTTTTCGGAGCATATAATATAGCTCTAACGGACCCGGAATTTTGGATATCGGCGAACCGCAACTCATAATGGACGACCCCCAATTGGACTGGAAAAGGAACAGCAGCCAACCAGCAGCATCATCGTGCTCATCATTCTACCGTGGACAGGGTAGAAAAGTTCAAGCAGCACAAGGCACCAGTTCGATACAGTTGAAATAGAATAGAATACATATAGGCGCTGTACAAAAGTGTAAGTGCAGCGTCCAATTGGAATCGCACACGTAGTGCCCAAGTGGACAAAAGAGCTGTAAATTAGGTTAAGTGATTAAGAATAAAAAAAAAGATTTTTGAATACACCCAGGTAACCAATAAGCATTTGAATAAGCAGTACATCAGTCTTATATTTGCATTAAATCTGCTAGCTGCCCTAGCATAGCAGTTTGACAGCATAGATACCTTTAATAAGCATTCAAAATGCAGTTCAAAAACCTTCAGCTGCTATGTACATTTTGTTTTGGGTTTTAAGCATTCCAAATGTCATTTTGAAGTCACAAAACTGCTAAAAATATTGTTTTTCTGTTATGTTTGAAGCACCAAATTTGTTTTTCATATTTGTGTCGCATCGTCGCGTCTATGTAAACCATTACCGATGTCTGTTAAAGTTACTTTACGTGGTAAAAGTATTACTCTTGTCAAACAAACATGGTGTAGTGAAAAAGATAATTTTACATTTCTGTTCCTGTGGCCATTCCCATCTTCCTCGTTCAACTTCGAACAAACACTCAAAGTAAAATAATGCCTCCTGAGCAGTAATGAAAGCCAATCACTACAAAGTTAAAATAGGACCAAAAACCAGCGTACTTCATAGCTTCATTTTCAGCCTATCCTGTAGCGCGCAGCAGCTCCTTCCAACACGTTCTATCGCAGGGTCTTGAGATCGAGTCGCAGTTAGAGAAGTTTTCAGTAAAAAAAACACCTACCAGGAAATATACCGTACTGAATGGTAGTGTAAAATGACAGAGCGAGTGGAGGAGCGGAAGTGAGAGGGGCGATTTTTTCTATTTTAGTTTGTCTCATTTTAGACGTTACAGTCAAGGTGTTACTATTTTGACAGTTATTTGAGAAGTTCCTGAAGGTACAGCATTTGAGCAGCCGTATATTGGGCTAAAACCTGCATTCATGTAGCATTAAAGGCGCATATACGGCTGAGTGGCATTAATTGACCAGCTGTAAAGGCGCATATAATGCTGAATTAATGCTGAATAAAGTGCTTATTGGTTGCCTGGGCATTTTTAAAACACAATATGTACTCGATGAACCTTTTTTTTTATTTTTTTGTGATACAGCTTATACCTAAGGCTTTCATATGCAGCTTCGTTTGAGGTTTGATAGGTCACTACAAAAAACATGAAAAATCTGTATATGTTCAGAGTGTCATTTGGAAATTAATCATATTATGATCAATAAAAGTGCCAAGTGTTTTCAACGTTTTTAAACTCTTTTAATGTAATATTTTATACAGGACCTACTAAACTACATATGAAGAATAGGTCCTATGTATTTTTCGTTCAGTTAATGCACTTTTATTGGTGGAATACGTTTGGCAGATTATATGTGCAAAATAAGGTAAATTTTTAAACATCGTCAACTACATAAGCACATTTTTCACATTTTTTGTAGTTAATTTAAAACCTAAAAAGTAGTTGCATACGAAAACCTTAGGTATCAGCCGTAACACACAAAAAATTGAAAAAGTTTCATCGAGTACATACTAAGATATAATGTTTTATAAATGTGTTCAAAAAACTTATAAGTTTTTCTAAATGTTCCATAACTTTCAGAAAACTTATTTGATCTCACTCAAAATTTTACAAATGGAGCTTTAATATATGGTTCATGATTGGTCAAAATTTCAGTGTTTTTGATTGACGTACAAAAAAGTTATGAACATTTGAATGAAACATTATTTTGACTAAAAATTTCCTGTACGGGCAATTGTTTGATACACTGTAGGTCGGCGACTACGTGGGCGGCCGCGAACGCGCTGGCTGCACGTGGTTCAAGAAGATCTGCGATCCCTACACGTTCGGGAAACTGGAGGAACAGCGCCCAAGACCGACGAAAATGCTCTACTATATATTCGGCGTTGGAGTAAAGTTACTTTGTAGATTTTTTAAAATTCCAGTAGGAATTTCACGAGAAATTCTGAGATCAAGGAGGAAACCTTGGAAAGATCACTGGACGAATTATAGTGTTTTTGTTTTAATCCCTGAAGGAATTCAGGAAGAAATACTTGGAGTTATCCTGGACAAATAATATGAGGATTGAGGAACTTCAAGTGGATTCCCTGAATAAATCTCAGAAGAAATTCCTGAAGGAATCCTTGAAGGCATTTCTTCAGCAATTCTAGCAGAAATTTTTAAAGAATACTATTAGGCATTGTTCTAGAAATTCTTGCTAGGATTTCTCTAGAATTTCTTTTTCAAGGACTCATTTAGGAGTCTTTCTCGGAATACATGTAAAAATCCCTGCAACAATTTAGAGGATTTGCAGCAGGAATTGTGCTCCGCAGACAACTAGCAAGACTTCTTGGATGATTCCACCAAAAACTTCCGAAAAAATTTTAGCATTCGTCCAAGAATTTCTGGGAAACCCAGACAAAAATCCCGGACGATTTTCTCCAGACATGTCTGGATAAATCCCAGTAGCAGATCTGGAGCAATCCCAGCATGAATTCCCAAAGGAATCTCATGTGTATGCCCAACAGGATTTACCAAGAAAATTTCATGAAAATTTCTGGATGCATTCTTGTAGAAATCCCTTTAGGAGTCATAGCAAGCAATTTGTAAGAAATCTCTGGAGAAATCTCAACAGCAATTTATGGAGGAATCTCAAATTCAGGAACTTTTCAAAAATTTCCCCCAATATCCACTTGTGATTTTTCCTTGGATTTCTCCAAGAAATGTTTCAATAGTGCACAGCGCAAATGGCCTAAGATAACGCTTCAAGTCATATCACCTTCACTTTTGTACGCATATGGCACCTTTGCTGCATCTTATACGATGTAACTTTACTGTTCGGCGTTAAGTTAGAGTTGATTAGACGATTTTTTGGACAGCTTGTGGGCTGAAGTTCTCGATAATAAAGATAAATAATAATGATTATTCATTGGATTTGATCCACGTATTAACAGTAATAACTTATTCGCGTATAAAATATAATAAAATAATTTTATTGGAAAAAAAATAAATAAAATTAAATATTTATGAAATTTCACTGTATGAACACCAGATATACTGTATACGTTTAAGTTACCATGCGTCTCCATCAGTTAGTGCAAACAGCTTTGACAAACTTATCAGTTTTAACATTTTGTGGCTTATTATATTTTCAATGGAATCAATATGTCATCAACATACAGTTAGAGATTTGATGTGGATGTGCGGATGTGGAAGGTTGGCTGAAGAGAATGGAAACACTTTAGAAAGTCAAGTCAGTGGAAAAGCACGGAACATCAAAACATATTACTTGATAGGGTTCATTCTTTACATCAGAGTGCTTACTAATGAAAACAACCAGAAGATTTCTCGAGCTAAAACACAAAATGGGAATCTCTACTTTAGCGTTTAACGTGAGAGCTTATTGGGTGGTGGATGGGGTAAAACAAGTTCAAATTAAACAACGGGCAATGAAAGAAAACCACGAAGAAAGAAAAGAACGAAAACGACTGAACCCTTTTCTTTCGCTAAACTGTGAGAACGCTTCCCAAATGGTACGATTTTTTTTTCGGAGGGGTTCGTGAACGAAGTGACGTGAGCATATTATCGCATATTATCTTTACCAGGGGTGTTCGGTCCTCTCCGTTGGCGGCACCTTGATTAAAGTCCACTATATTTTCCACCTAAGGAAGGTTATTTAGTTTCGCAAAAAGCAGTTTTACGTACATTCAACATGGTTGGTTTTCACGCGAAAGTGCATTTCCAGGACACAAAGTTGTGGGAGCAAGTGGGAGAGAGAAAGAGAAACGGTGGAAAAAAGGAAAAACGGGAGAAAAGATCCCAGAGAAAAAGATTTCATTTTAGTTGAGCAGCTTGATTGCTTGACTAACACTTTTACAACTTCATGATAAAACGATTTTTTTTTCGGTTTTCATTATGACGCGAGATGTGGATGAGCGAAAACAGAACGGAGGATGATGGTGCAATGATGATGGGCGAACATGACACGATCCAAATGGGCGCGAATTAGTTTCCTTATCTGACGATTTGGAATTTAGAGCGTCGAAGTCTTCAAAGCCAATTAACACCGAGTTTTCAATCTGAGGAAAAAGAGCGATTCATTTTTGCAACCAGAAAAGCGTCTTCAGCAATACTCGCACGAAAGGATGGACGAACTTTTTTCATTTCATTTCACCGTTAATCCATCATTTGTTGGTGCACGTGTTCATACGATTCCCATCGGATATCTAGGACAAGCAGCAGGGGAAGCTAAAGTTTTTCCTCGTCTTGTCGGTGCCAATTTCTGATATGATATGTTTTTTTCCGCCACGTGTCGGGAAATGGAACAACATTCTGGTTGCAAAAATGTAGCGGATTTTAGTTTCATTTTTTGTTCTTTCTTATATTGAAAGAATACAGCAACGTTGAAGCCAATTTCGTTTTGTTTCTTGCTCAGCTTGACTGAGCACACGGGATGCGATGGTAAAGTTTGTTTGTTTTCTTTTCTGAAGAATTATTTCGCTGAAGACACTGGTGTGCAAGAGTATTGGGTTGAAATAGCAGATTGATTATTTTGATTGACATTTGCACCAGGTTTGTGTGGCAAGTGAAGCCATGAGTTTGAGTATGGATTGAAAAAAAAACGTTTTGCAATAATCATTAACCTTTCCAAAATTTGATGACTTTTATGTAAAATTAGCAACAGATTTTCATACCCTATTGTGAAAGCTTTATTTGTTCATAGTATTTATTTGGGCAGAGAATTGCTATAATTTGTATTTTGTCGTGTATTCATCCTATTTTTATATTCTGATATGTCCAAATTAAATCAAATTCCTCAAGACATCAAAACATATAGGATGATTAAGGGTATTATTGGCAGGACTGTTCTCTTCGTCAGTGGGGGATTTGTGTACGGGGGATTTCGTCGGCTAAAATGCCAGAAGTTTGATCATACAACTCAACTTGGTTGAGAAGGATTTGAGGCCAATTCCGAGAATAACAGCTTCAATAAAAAAAAATGATGAAGAGAACAAAACTGCCGAAAATACGCAAGATCCCCTACATAAATATCTTATTAACCCTTCAGGACGCGCACCGTTGTAAAAAGTACAGCACCACGAAAAAACCCTCGCTCGTCGTACACAGCGCGGGAGCGGTGCAGTTTTAGGCTCAAAGGGCGCGCGTCCTGAAAGGTTACATATTTTATTTGCTTTGCTTTAACTTTTCCAAAAATACCTCAAGCAAGTCCAATTGAAATTAGTAAAGAAATTTATTCAAGATTTTTTCTTAACCCTCCTAAGATGGATTTTTCGCACCACGATGGCGTAGTGCACGTTTAGCGAGCCTGTCTGGTTTATCTTGACCCTAACACCCTACTAGGGTTAAAGGTCAGATTCCCAATAGTTTTTTTAAACTTTCCATTGATATTTTTGGGAATCTCTCTATATGTTTCTTATGAGCTGTAGACATTTTATCGGATAAATATTCACAAATATTTTCAGGAATTGAGAATTCTTCAAGAACTCTACAGAGATTTTTTCAGTCAATTCTTAAAAGATTCCCCATGAAATGTTTCACAAGTTTGACCAGGAATTCATTTAAAATCAATTTTAGATATTTTCTCAGTGATACCAACGGGAACATTACTAGAGATTAGACCTGTTCACTTTTTTGACCTACCCGTGTCACATCAAATTATCAATCCACATGCAAAAACAAGGCTTCAGTCCAAAAATGAGCCAAATTAAAAAGGTTTAGAGGTGTATCAAATCGATTTTGTGTTTTTTCGAGCATTTTCACGAAAATGTACTTCAAAATCCAGAAAATTGCACCAAAAAGGTACCGAAAATACCGTTAAAATATAGTTAGAACAATACTCTACAACTTTGCCGAAGACACTATGGTGTTTAAATTGCGTAATTCAAAGTTATTCAACAATTTTCGTTAAAAAATCACGAAAAAATACAATTTTATTACGATTTTTCAGGTAAAAGTCATGAAATTTTACATTGTTTTAAGTGACTAATTTTATGAGCTATTGCTCACATGTGTTACGAACATTTCGTCCATACATCATTTTAGTGTAGAAATTCGTTTTTATTGACTAATTATCAAAAGTTGATACTAAAAATTGTACAGAGTTGCCAGTATAAAATTAAACAAAGTTACCCATGATTTAAACGTCATTACACTTCTTTGTCTCATCTGCATCAGTTTAAATTTGGTGCAGTAGGTTGAGCATGAGATTGTGGATTCGAAGATTCAAGGTTCGAGTCCTGGAATAGCATTTTTTGCGTCTCGATCCTGCTATAAGTTGATGAAACTACGCACTGCATCTCATTGCAATTTGGCATCATAGCATTGTTTCGAAACCGTAGAGTGCATAGTAAGAATGAAGTTTCCCTTCATCGTGTAGTTGTGCTGATTTGTGGGTAGATAGATAACAAGTAAGCTGCACCCACAGTTGTCTGTAAAATGTTGCATCCAGAAGCAGTTCCATAATCGTATTGAATTGTTTTAGCTAAATTGATCATTATCAAACAGATGCTCAATATTTCGCCCAGCTGATCTCGTCGACACAATTTATTGTCAACAAGTATAAACTAAATATCTAGCTAGTCCTGGAATGGGCTGAATTGGCAGGTCCCGATCATTATTATTCGGGAGATTGCGTGTAAGTCATGGCAGATTCATCATCCTAACTGCTACAAAGAAAGAAAAAAAAGTTTATCATGTATTTGAGCTAGAACCAGGGACCTTCTGATCCGCAGGCTCGAGCCTTACCATCTGCCCCATTTCTGATACTTAAATCAAAAGACATTAGAATACGATGGCATGACGTCTTAATCATGGGTAACTTTGTTTTAATTCGTGCTGGTAACTCTGTGCGATTTTTAGTATCAACGCGACATACTTTTGATAATTAGTCAATGAAAACGAATTCCTACACAAAAACGATGTATGGACGAAATGTTCGTTACACAAAGGAGTAATCGCTAATTAATTTAGTCACTTCAAACAATGTAAAATTACATGACTTTTATATGTAAAATCGTAAAAATATCGTGTTTTTTCGTGATTTTTTATCTAAAATTGTTGAATAACTTCGAAATACGCAATTTAAACACCATAGTGTCTTCGGCAAAGTTGTAGAGTATTGTTCTAACTATATCTTAACGGTATCTCCGGCATCTTTTCGGAGCAATTTTGTGAATTTCTGAGTAAATTTCTGTGAAAACGGCTAAAAAAACACAAAATTGATTTGATACACCTTTAAATGTTCATCAGTTTGGCTAAATTTTGGACTGAAGACTTGGTTTTACATGTGGATTGATAATTTGATGTGTCACGGAGAATCGGAGAAAAAAAGTTTCAAAGTGAACAGGTCTACTAGAGATGCTTTCCTGAATTTCTGGAGGAATTTCTCCCAAGTTTATATATAAACGATTTCTTTACAATTTTACAAGCTATAAGTTAGAGAACTTCTTTTCAAACATTTCTTGTTACATCTTATTAAAAAAATCTTTAAAAATTTCATCAGAAACTCATTCAATGATTTCTTTATGAATTGCTCCGGGAAGGAAGAAAAAAGTTTGAGAAACAACAAACCTTAGTTACAATTTTATCCTTTCAAACAAGTGAGCGTGTTTGATCTTAAAACTGCATCGCGCTTGCGCTGTATCAAAGGAGCGACGTTTTTTGGTGGTGCTGTACATTTTACAACGGCGCGCGTCGTGAAGGGTTAATAACGAAGGATTTGTTTTTACTTTGTTATACAGGTTTTCTGCCCTAGTCTGGTTCTTCTTCTCTTATTCTTAAATTTAATATGGCAATAATCCTGCATCAAAGCCCTGTGAAATCTTTTAAAAATTTGTTATACGAACTTTTATGCGAAGTTGAAAAAAATCTAAAACATATACTTAACAAGGTTTCTCCAAGAACTTTTCATAACATTTTTGATACATTTCAGGGAATCTTTAAAAATAAAATAAAACATGTATTATTCATTAATATGGAATATGTTATTTTATATTAAAATAACTACTTAGTACTTAGTACTTTCTTTTTAGGAAGTTGTTGGAAAAAGTCAGACTTTCGTAACTCCTCATGGAATTACTTCAGAAATTCTGTTGGGATGCTGAAATACAATCAGGAAATTGCAACTGGAATGTATCTAATGAAAATCCCATGCTTTTCAAGAAGTTCTCTAAACAATCCTACTGGAATTAGCAAACTAACATATAATGCAAAATTTTGACAGAATTGCAGCTGCATGCATTCGCAAAACATCGTAAAGTATTCTTTCAATGTTCTCCATGTAATTCTTCAGCCAGCTTCTCAAGCTGAATATTAACGTGGGACACAAAAAGACATTTTACTCCTGTACACTTTTTGAGTTCCATTTTGGCCCCATATCAACTGTGCAAAATTTCAGCTCAATCGGAGAAACTATATTTTAGCGCCAGCCGTTTTAAGTTTTCATACGATTTGCTATGGGGAAAATCACTTTTTCAAAGAAAAATCGCCACAGGTCGCCCCATAACCCTTAAAAATATATCGATGACTGATTTCTGTTGGAAACTTTACGAGGAACAAACCCTCTGAAGACCGCAAAGCGATCTAAGGCATGTGGAAAAAGTTATTGACTGAAAAACGAATGGCAGGCCAACGCTGTTTAACATGTAAGGAATAACAATCTATTCTATATATAAAAATGTGTTTGAAGTCCCTTTGAGGCAACAAAACTCACGAACGGATGAACCGATCAACATAACTCTGGCACAGTTCAATTCGTTTCCATGGTGGCTGTGTTTATAAGCAATAAAAGTTACGAAAATCAAATGAAAAAGTAAGAAAATTGATAAAGTAGTGATTTTTCATTAGCTGGGAAGAAAATCAACACGATCGAAATAAAACCAATCTAGGATGCGGTGCAGAAATGGCCCTAACAGTTGTCAAACCACCATTTTGGCAAGACGAAGTTTGCCGGGACTGCTAGTAAATAATAAAATCTTGTCATCCCGACTAGAAAGTTCTAACAAAAATATAACATAATTATAACAAACCATGTTATTTATAACTCATTGTGATATAACCATGTTCAACATCCTTGGTGATTTTGAAATACTATAACTCAATTATAACACATTATGTTATAAATGTTGTTTGACAACTCATTGTAATATAATTTAGTTTTGGTTCTTCGACATTTGGACAATAATGTTACAAAATTGTATCACATTTTGATAGAAACTAAAAATCCTGAAGCTAATATTCATATCACATTCTGTTATAATTTTGATCTGATTATAACAAAATAGGTTATTATCTTGATAAGACCAATGTGGTTTTAGTTACAATTTTAGTTATTTTAACATCATCCTGCATCTAGTTTATAACACAATAAGTTATTGAAAAATATTATAACATCATAACACAATATGATATAATCTTGATATAATTTTCTAGTCGGGATTTTATCGATCAAGTAAGGCTCAATAACTTTTTCCACGAATGTCGCATCGCTTTGCGGTCTTCGGAGGTCTGATTCCTTGTAAAATTATCTACAGAAATCATCCAACGACTTATTTTTAGGGATCAATGGGTGACCTCAACCGAGTTTTCTTTGAAGAAGTAAATTTCCCCCATAGTAAATCGTATGAAAAACTAAGAATGGCGGGCGCTAAAATATAGTTTCTTCGATCGATCTGAAATTTTGCACAGTTGATATGGGACCAAAATGGAACTCAAAAAGTATACAGGAGTTGAAGTTTTTCCATTTTTTATATTTTCCCATATAAACCGTGTACCAGGCTACTGAATATGCCACTGAATATTTCACGCATTCTTAAACAATTTGACCAGTTCTTTTACAGAATTTTTACTAGTGAGAGGGGGGCCATATAGCCGAGGCGGTAAACGCACAGGTATTCAGCATGACCATGCTGAGGGTGACGGGTTCGATTCCCGGTCGGTCCAGGATCTTTTCGTAAAGGAAATTTCCTTGACTTCCTTGGGCATAGAGTATCTTCGTGCCTGCCACACGATATACGCATGCAAGCTGAGAAGCAGGCTTTGTCCCAATGAGGACGTTACGCCAAGAAGAGAGAGACTAGTGAGAAATTACGATAAGAATGTTGTCAGACATTTTTTTAGTCATGCTTAATTGAAGCAAACTTTTCTTTTGTTTGTGGTATCCAAACAAAGGGGTCATCGTACATTGCATCGTTGTAATATCAGACACACAGGACTATGGTGGTGCTGTTTCTATAATGCTCGTTTTAGTTGTATTGGATTTCCCAAGAATTTCACAAATAAATGAGCAAAAAAATAAATAAAAATTTCTTCACGAACTATGCAGGAAAATTTTGAAAAATTTTGCAAAAAAGATAACAAAAAAAAAAAAAGATTGCAAAACATCAAAATTTTCTTGAGAAATTTTGTCAAAACTTGTTCCAATTTTTCCACCAGAAAAATTCTCTGCAACGTGCACGAAGATCCATCAACAAATCCTCCAGTGTTCTCTGAAGAAATATATATTTCTTGCAGCAAAAAACACCTGCGAGAAATAACTACAACATAGGTATTTCATGATTATTGACCTCGAAATTTGTAAAAAAACAACAAGGAAGTTTACTACTCTAAGTATTCTGAAAATATCGCTGAGAATTCTATCAGAAATGCCGTAAATGATCAATGTTATTCGCTAAATGTTGCTCTGGTAACTTCGTCAATTATTGTTTCCAGAAAGTACCCTTTCTAGAGTTTTTTTTATGATTTGTTCAAAAGATTTCTCTAAACATCTCCAGACGTTACAACAATAATTCTCAACATTTTTCCAGTGTTTTTCCACAGGATTTTACAGGCCTATCAACAGATACACGTTTTGTTAGGAATTACCCGAGAGATTTTTTTTATATAATTCATCCAAATATTTCTTCAGGACCAATTTTAAATTTGAGATTTCTCTCCCAAAAAGTAATCAAGGAAATCTTCAGATATTCTTTTAGGATTCTAATCAGCTATTCTTGCCCATGTTATTAGAAAAGATTTCTCCATGGATTTTTGGCAAACTTTTACAGATTTCATCAGGAACCCAGAAATTCAGAAATTACTCTTTTTTTTCATTCTTATTCTAAATATTTAAGAATTCCTGCAGAAATTTACCTTTGAAGATTCCATTATCATTTTTTGCAAGGTTTATTGGAACTACATAAGTTTTTTTTTTAAATATTTCCCAAATTATATATTTCTAAAGTCAAATTCCACTGAAAGAATCTAATTAATCAAGGCAAGGACATCGCCAATATTAGAATTCCAATGACGTACGAGATCTCCCTAATAATCTCAAAAGAAGTCTACTATAGCCAAGAAGCTGAGAAGGAATCAAACAACGAAGATACAATTTTCTAAGAATGCTCTCAGAAATCTTGGAACAATAATTACCAAAAATCGAACCAGTAATCCGCCAAGAATCAAACACAGGGTTTCATCGAGGTCTGCGGTGGAAATCCACTGAAAATTGTCTAGTAACCAGGCACAAATTTTATCAAAAAACCAGGAAACCAGAATTCGCACAGAGTCTTGGCCACACATTTCTAGGAATTACAAATCAGTGTCATAACTTGCGTTTGAAAAGACATTAACATTTTCAATGATCTTAAAATTTCATTTGTGTATCGCGCAGCAATTGATATGGAGATGTTATAGAACTGACGTGCTCTACATTGACAAAGTTGTTTTATCATGAGCAGCTCAAATATTCAATAAAACATTTACAATGTTGTTTCACATTTTTGCAGATTGTTCAGAGAAGGTATATTTTTTTCACCTCTATTTTTTAATTTTGAAATCAAAAACTTGATTAAATGATTTTTTTTAATCTATTTTATTTATTTCGTTCTTGTAAATCTCTTCATAAGAAATGTATACAGATTATTTAAGGGATTTCTGGTAGAGTTTCTTGGTTGTAAAACCTGAGAAATTTATTTAAAACCTGAGAAATTTATGAAGGAATTCCTCACTAATATTCAAATCTTAAAACAAAAATGGATTGCGTTTACGTAGCCATGTTTCAATTGTTATACAGGGGATGGCCAAAATGTTTGGGATAGGCAACTTTTTCTCTCTCACAAAAAAGTTCAACATGCTATAACTTTTCATAGAGTGCATCAAAAAATCTTAAATTTTGAGTGTTTGTCAACCTACTATATGTGCTAAATTTGGGCTCGATTGATTCATATTTCGCAAAGTTAGAACCGTTCGGGTAAAACACTATTTTTTAGACAACTCTTTTTTGAGCTGTCATATTTCGGAAACCAGTGAACCGAATTGAATGAAATTTTGAACGTACACTAACAATATGTAAATGCTTCACAAACTATTAAAACATAGGTACTTTTTAAACGTTGAAAAAAGTTATCATGGATTGACACTATTTGGATTTTTCTTGAAAAAAATGTATTTTTTTTACATCAATGTCAATAAATTTTAGTGTTGATATCCAAAGATTTTCCACTTCTGTTCTCAAGTTATCTCTAATCAGACATATTAGAGCCTATTTAGATTGAAGGAAGTAGACATTAAATAATTTTTGTGTGGTATTGTAAATTTGACTTATTTTCCTCTATATGGGTAAAAATTTCAACCCGGTATATCTTAATTCGTCGTGAGAAAATATTATATTTTATAACGTCGTAGTAAGTATCAATATATTGTTGATAAACGTTAAAAAAATCATTCAATTCGGTTCACTTGTTTCCGAGATATGACAGTTCAAAAATTAGCTGTCTAAAAAAAGTGTTTTACCCAAACGGTTCTTACTTCGCGAAAAATTAATCAATCGAGCCCAAATTTGTACCAATGATGCACATATAATAGGTTGACAAACAGTCAAAATTTGAGATTTTTTGATGCACTCTATGAAAAGTTACAGCATGTTGAATTTTTTTGTGGGAGAAAAAATGTTGCCTATCCCAAACATTTTGGCCATCCCCGGTACATAACATTTATTTTTTTTCCATGGGTCTTCAGACGCATTGGAGAGTATTTGTTTTTGTTGTATATAGCATCTAATGTTTATTTTTTTTAAATATAAAAAAAATCTTTAAAATATGGAAATAATAATACCAGGAACTGACATTCCAAACAACATTTTTAGTTAACCAGTTTCGAGGTAGTTATAAACACCATCAAATCAAATGATATCATCTTGGTTTATAAAGATATGAAGGTTCTTAAAGGCTGCTGTAGGCCAAAAATTCAAATATTTGCAGTAAATTTACAAAAACAAAACCGTGCAAAAAGAATTATATAAGCATTAAACATGGTATGAATACTCAGCTCGTTCAGCTGACAGGATATATCAGATCTTACTATGTTATTTTTAGATAATCTATTAACGTTAAGCATATTTAAAAGGTTTTAGCCAAAAAACAGAAAATAAAAATAAAAAAAACCTGTTATTTATATTGTTAATTTTCTATAGATGTTTTTTTGCTGATATTCTTCAAGTTTGTCTAGAGGTTAATCAAACTTATAAATTTTATGATATATTCAAAGAATGGAAATAAAACATAACAAAAAAACACGATTTTTATTTTATTTTTCTATAATGTAATTTTTTTTTCAAATATGCTTTATCTTTCATTATAATTAAACAAAGCTTCTTAACTATATTTTAATTTGAAACACTCTACTTTGGAGAAATATTCAAATGATACTGTGAGATACCTTGAAGGAATAGCTGGGGAAAACTGAACTGTACCTGAAAAAAAAATCTCCAAAATTCCTTTCCAAAGTATTCTTTTTCTGATTTTCAATCCAATAATCGCCAATCGCTTCAAAGTTCTCCGATTCGGCGATTTGATTTACCCTAGCTGTAGTAAAACTATTTAATTGGTGTTTTCCTAATGTAATTCATCGATTTCCCACAACGTCGTAATAAAATGTCAATCAAACAAACTTCCATATCTGCTTCCAACCCTTTTACCATACTCTGCACACCAGTGTCTAGCCTCGGCGGTGAATAAATTGATGATGACATATTTATCATATTATGACATATGATGGCAAATGAGCATGTGAGTCGAAAACCAAACCAAAACGAAAACAGAAAACACGACATGTAGGTAAAAAAGATGAATATTCTCACAATAAATTTTGCTTCTCAAAGAATGAAAGCAGCAGATATGTGTAGTATGGCAAAAAAAAGAAAAAATGAGAAGAAATCCTTTCGCCGGAGCGCAGATACTTACGACATTCTCCTTTTCGCGTTTGTTGAGCCGCAACTTCCGGAGCATCTGGTTGCGCTGTTCCATCATCAGGGTTCGCTCGTAGGTGTACGCCGAGATATCGCTATCCATCTGTGAGAGAGTGAAAAAAAAAATGGAAAACGGAAGCGAGACGCTCGGTTAGAATATGAATCAAACTTTTCAGCTCGATGCTTGTTGGATCAGTGGGGGAGTGGGGACTGGCTTTCGTGAGGTATTCTTTTCCTTCCGCAGCTTCCACTGTCTTTCACTTGAATAAGTAGGTATAAGTCATACTTGAAGATTCATGCAAGAAGTTTTTTCCCCAGACACCGCCACTGGCTGGGGTTGGGAAAGCTATTTTTGTGCGGGATGTTTGAGAATCAGGTGGGCGGCGGTCTCCAGAATTGTAGGAGTTTCAAAGCTGTGCTGTGAGCGAGGGGGGGGGGAAGGAAGCGGTCGAAGATTGATGAGAATAGCAAGGGCGACGACTTAACCGCACCACCGAACAACCACGTGGCGATGCGTGCTTCTATAGAACGGTGGATGGCGACGACGAGGAAGACAAAGTTTCAATTTGAATAAATCGGTATCAGATTGGAGAGTGATACGGCGCAGAGAACTTTCCGAAGCGGTTTTCTGATTAAGAAGGGTCTGGCATTAATTTTATGATGAATGGATGCTGCTTAGTTTGCTTGATAAGTGGTGCCGGTTGAAAAGACAGGGCATTTCAATTGTTCCGGAAAAGCAAATGAAGGCGAAACCTTGACATGAACTTGGAAAAGATAATTTATGGATCGTCATTTGAGTCTAGTCAACACTATAGCTCGGATTGCTTTGCAATGTACTGATAGAAGTTATTCCTTGAAAAATAATTTAATACTATTGGAATGTAGTGAAGAGTTATAGAAACATGCAAAACGAGGTCATCAGATTTGTTACGTAAATTTGTGAGAATTTTATTACCATCGCACTAACATTGTTAAGAGTTTTTCATATGATATATACGTGACTAATGATTAATATTACTACTAAAAAGACCCTTTTCAATATTTGGCGATACTGCTATATTTGAGCCACAGCATGTGAAATAAGTGGCTGTAAGCAAGGTTATTATATATCGTAAGGTTGAGCATGACGTTTAGTTATCATAGAGAAAATGAGAGAAAGAGAAATTTCAAAGGAATATGAGGAAGCGGGGGATTTGTTTTCAGAATTTCTCACGGTGAAAACATATTGGCTGCTCAGCCAGTTTTGACATCTAAGACAACTTTACAATATGGGTCATTCCACACCAAGTGTACACACCGCGTGTTATCGACCATCACGGATTTTGACCAAATTTTGTTGGAATGTTTGTTCAATTGGAGGAAGAAAAAATCCAAATTTTGGTGCCGATATATAAGTAATAAAATTGTAAAAAAATAATTTATGATTCTTGCTTGATAA
Organism: Aedes albopictus; assembly: GCF_035046485.1. Classification (NCBI taxonomy): domain Eukaryota; kingdom Metazoa; phylum Arthropoda; class Insecta; order Diptera; family Culicidae; genus Aedes; species Aedes albopictus. The sequence goes on along the minus strand of NC_085138.1, from coordinate 315,086,001 downwards.
TTTGATTTGATACAAAAGTTCTCATGTAGATTCTTATAATTAACTTAAAATGTCTGGCAACACTTTCGTCAACCGTAATGTTTACATAGGTAGAATTTCAATTGAAATAAGGATTAAAATACATAAATTTTAAATTTTAGCAATTTATTGTTATCCATTCTAATGAATCCATAATTGATAAACAGGCAACACTGTCATATTATTATTTTTAAATAGTTTTCTATTCTCCTTGGTCTAAATCAGCCTAAATCACGTTTAAAATGCATCAAATAATGTTTTCTTAGCGAAACTTGTAAATTGCACTTTTTTTTTAAATTGGACTTATTTTATATATTAGAGAAAAACGGTTTTCAAGCTTAAAAACGCTGTATCTCTGGAACGGCCTAAAAGACCTCGGGGAGTTAAGCTTTTTCGATTGGAAAATGCCTGATAAACACGATGGAATCAAAATTTTTGAATTCAAAATATACTCATTCGACGAAAAATCGATTTAAAATTTTAAAATTGAAAAATAACATGTTTGGCAACACTGTATCGAAAAAATAGTATTTATCCTGGATTCCTCCAACAATTTTCTTCAAAAAAGCCGAAGGCCACAAATGTGTATATGTTATAGTTTCAAAGCTATAAATTAAGAAAAGGAAGGGAAAACTTGGATTTTTCTTGTATTGGCAAAGACGAGGGGTGCTGCCACGGGCCGAGGGGTGATCCGATCGGCACCAAAATTTGGATTTTTTCTTCCTCCAATTGAACTAACGTTCCAACAAAATTTGGTCAAAATCCGTGATGGTCGATAACATGTTTCCACTTTTTCTCGGTCACTTCATATGGAATGACCCATATATAATAACCTTGGCTGTAATTAATAACAAAGTGAGAAAAAAGATAAAAGCCAATTAAACAAATTTACAACTTCACCAAATTCAGAAATTTACGTGATATGAATACGAGAAGGTTAACATCACGCTTGCTACGGGCACTTTCGGTGTACAAGATTGATAATCTACAATCTTTATTTCACCATAGAGACTTTAATCCAAATTTAGAAATAGAAAGGACACTGAGCTAGTGAGCTTTTTCACGCTTTTATCCCGAGGAAAAACTTCTCTCAGGATTCTGAGGCAATCCATGTTGGTAGAATCACGCGAGACACACGCATACTACTACACAAATCTTCAGTAAATTTCGTTTGTATCATTGAGGAACGTGTGCACTAGCAAACGTCAAAGCGATCCAACTCTAGCACCTCTGGTGGAAGGATCGCAGAAATCAATCGAAATTTAAATTCATCGTAAAATTCATGTACCAAGGCCTTTCGAAGAGTGTTACGTCTGTTTGTCTGTGATTCTAGGGAATCTCTCTCTCTCTCTCTCTCTAGATTCTAAGGGAATTCATTTCAGGGTTTTGGGGTATTCCCTACCAAGGGTGATATCCCTTTCAGGATTATAAGTAATTTCTGGATGATCTGGTTGATCCCTCTAAGCATTCTGGAAGACCCTCGTTAGGATCCCACTCAGAATTCTGAGGAAACTTTGCTTAGCATTCCCAGGAACTCCTCTCAGAGTTCTTGGAGAATCATACTCTGATTTCTGTGGGAATATTTCCTAGGATTCTGTGGGAATCCCACACAGGATTCTAGTGGTATCCTTCTCAGACTTCTGCGTAAGATCCTTTAAGATTATGGGGGAATATCACTAAGTACCTACTTTTCTCAAGATTATTCTCTGAAAATTCGGCTTTCTGGGGTAATGCCACCAGGATTCTGGGAAAATTTCTCTCAAGAATCTGGGGAATTTGTCTCATGATTCTGGAGAAATCCTTAGGATTCTGGGGCTATATATTTTTTTTTTTAAATTCTAGGGCACTTTTTTTCAGAATTTTTAATTATTCAAGAATCTCTCACGATATTCTGGGCAGAGTTCTCTAGAGAAATTGGGATTTTGAAGAATCCCTCGCATAGACTTTGTGATTCTTCTTAGGATTCGGAAGAAATACTCTCAGCATTCTACGAGAATTCCAGTAGAATTCTGTTTTCTGTATTCTGTAGCAGTTGCTCCCAGAAATCCCTTTCAGGGTTCAGGGAGAATCCCTCTTAGTAATCAGGGAAAATCCCTGACTTGGTTATGGGAAAATTCTGTTGAGATATTGGTGTAATAATTTCTAGAGAAATCACTCCCAGAGTTCAGGGACAATCCCTTTCAGGAGTTTAGGAGAGTCCTTTCAAAGATTCTGGGCAATGTCTTTCAGGAATCTGCGGTAGTTTTTCTGTTTCATGTGGGAATACCTTTCAGAATTCCAGAGAATCCTTCTCAGGTTGCTGGAAAAGTCCATTCTAAAAGTTTTCGTAATCCCTTCAGGGAGAATCCTCATCAGATTTTCGAAAAAAATCCCTTTTAGGTTTCTAGATATACAGGGGATGGCCAAAATGTTTGGGATAGGCAACTTTTTTTCTTTAACAAAAAAATTCAACATGCTGTAACTTTTTATAGAGTGCAACAAAAAATCTCAAATTTTGACTGTTTGTCAACCTATTATATGTGCATCTTTGGTACATATTTGGGCTCGATTGAAAATTTTTTCACGAAGTTGGAACCGTTCAGGTAAAATACTATTATTTAGACAACTAATTTTTGAACTGTCATATCTCGGAAACCAGTGAACCGATTTGAATGATTTTTTTTAACGTTTATCAACAATGTATTGATACTTAATATGACGTTATAAAATGTAATATTTTCTCACGGCGAATTAAGTTACACCGGGTTGAAATTTTTACCCATATAGAGAGAAATAAGTCAAATTTACAATACCACACAAAAATTACTAAATGTGTGCTTCCCTCAATCTAAATAGGCTCTAATATATCTGATCAGAGATAACTTGAGAACAGAAGTGAAAAATCTTTGGGCATCAACGCTAAAATTTATTGACATTGATGTAAAAAAATTACATTTTTTCGAGAAAAATGCAAAAAGTTTCAATCCATGATAACTTTTTTCTACGTTTGAAAAGTACCTATGTTTTAATAGTTTGTGAAGCATTTACATAGTGTTAATGTACGTTCAAAATTTCATTTAATTTGGTTCACTGGTTTCCGAGATATGACAGCTCAAAAATGAGTTGTCCAGAAAATAGTGCTTTACCCAAACAGTTCTAACTTTGCGAAACATTAATCAAACAAGCTCAAATTTGTACCAATGATGCACATATAATAGGTTGACAAACAGTCAAAATTTGAGATTTTTTGATGCACTCTATGAAAAGTTATAGCATGTCGAACTTTTTTGCGAGAGAAAAAAAGTTGCCTATCCCAAACATTTTGGCCACCCCCTGTATTTCTCAAGATTCTGGAAGAACCCCTCTTATGATCCCTCTCAGGATTCTGGAGGAATCACTCGTAGAATTCTAAAGAATACCTTTCGGGATTATGGCAGACTTATTCGCAGCATTCTAAAGGATTCTTCCCACAATTTTAGGAGAATTCTGGGAGAATACTCAAAAGGATTCTGGAGGAATTTTTCACAAGTTTGTGGGGGAATCCTATCTTCCAGAATTCTGTGAAAGTTTATCTCAGGTTTCTTTGGCAAACTCGCCTAGTATTTTGAAGGAACCTTTCTCAGAATTCTGGAATCCTTCTTAGGGTTCTAAGCTTTGCTTTTTAGGATTCTGGGCCATTTCTTTTAAGTTTCTTGGGGAATTTATCTTAGAATTCCGGAAATCTTTTTTGTTTTGTGGGAATCTCTCTCACAATTCTAGATGAATTAATTCCAAGAACGTGAAAGAAAAGCTGTTGGAATTCTTCTCATGATTTTGGGAGGATTCATCTAAGGATTCTAGGATAATCCTATTTACGAATCTGGAACATTTTGAGAGAATCCCAAGGGAAAGCTTATCTTAGGATTCTGAGACTATCTATCACAGGATTCTGAGAGAATTCCTCTCGGGACTCAGAGACAATCCGTCTCATAGATATGGAGTAATCTCTCTCAGGGTTCTAGGAAAATCCTCAATAGAATTCAGAGTGAATTCCTTCCAAGATACCGGAAGAGTCTTGTTTTCTTTTCTAGATAAAGTCACTCAGGATTCTGGTGTTATCATTTTCAGCATTTTGAAGAAATCTCTCTAATAATTCTAGAGAAACTCCTTTCAGGATTCTGGAGGAGTCTCACACTGCAGTGAAAGTGTTCCGATCGACGATGTTAAAGGATGGCTTACGAAAATCTTTAGGGAATCTTGGATTTCTGAATCATTTAATGGGCCCAACAGAACTCACCGTATCAGTCGTCAACCAATCGGCTGGGCAGACCTCCCCTTACTAAAGGCGCAAAAAATTAATCGCGCCTAAGGACTGGACATTCGCGTTTCTCACATATTTAGTATGAGTGGTGATGGTCCTTTCCGCAGAATATGAACGTATTGCGAATGTCGAATGACGAAGAAAACGTAGTCTCGGGAGATTAGTTCCATGCTATTCACTAGTCCAAAATCTACGTATTCGCGCAGAAAAGTTGGCCACCTACCTGCACCGGTTGGTACTCAGGATTTGGGAAACCGAACAGCTATCGGAGGAGTAGAAAGAAAAGATAATCTGCCCAATTTAAGTATAAGCAAAGTGTTATCCTAGATCATATTTCGTCGTCTATCATTTAAAACGAATAAGTTTGTGGACGACCGTAAAATGCAGTCCAAACGGTATACGACATACGCACAGAGCTATGGAAAATTATGGACGAAATCCTGGAAATCTGACCAGACCGATCTGAACAACGATGGATGGTGTGCAAAACTGCGAAAGGACTTCTGGTGAACTATCCAGTTTATTCGCATCTCGCCCGGGATTGCGATATGTAGTGTAACGCGCTGGGGTACGATTTTCACAAAATTCGGTCAATTTGTGTGATTTGCGGATCATTTGGAACGGTGTCGCAGATGTACGAAATGCGAAGCAGCAAAGGTCGCATTGATGATGATTACGTAAAAAACGAAGTACATGCTGGTAGCTGAAGCTGAGCGAGACACTGCCCATATTCGCATAGTCGAGGTAAGCGCCACTGTACTTTTCAAAATACTTTTGGAATTTTAACAATGAATAAATATGGATTTCAAGATTTTTACCACGTTGACATCTAGCTAAGGGTTAGATCTTGTGATCTACTGACTTAAACTGGCCACAAATATGCACATGCGTAAGATATAAGCTTTTGTACGGTGGCGTTGCCAGTGGTGGTTACATCGACTGTGCGAATATGGGCAGAGGACCAGCCTTGACAGCGGAGTTGCGATAGACAGAGGTATCTTCGAGGTGGTGATTCTTTCTACCTGATGAAGTCGTGAAGTTTTAGAGTTTTAGAGTGACACGTGCTAAGCACGATCTTCTGCGGTTTGCAAGAGAACGGTTGTGTGGCAGCGAAGCATAAACCACGAGCTTGCTGCACTCTACGGTGAACCCAGTATCCAGTATGTAACCGGTGGAAAACTGTGAGTAGGGAACTAAAATTCCTAATTAAGTAGCCACTCTGAACTAATCCACAGAACAGATTGAGATTCTTCGGAAAAGAACGCAACAGAACCGCATTCGAGCCCATGCCATGAACCCTCTTTTTTGCAATTTTATTTTTCTCTGGACTCAGATCCTAACTTTCTAACCCACCCACGATCCAGCGAATACGAAGCCAAGACTTTTTTCGTAACCGAGTTGTTTATTTTTTAAGGTTTTTGTTAAATTAGATATCCTCTTTTCCAATCTTAAATCTTCTTATTTCTGTTCCTAGCACCGATTGAGTGCTCACATGCTCGATAAGCGCATAACCTGCAAACCTAGTGTGCTGCTTATGAAATCCGGTTTCACACAATGGGTAGCCCCATAAAACTGTCACATCCAGCAGCGAAATATATGGTCAGCTACTTTCCTCCCCAACAGCAACACTCCGTGGGGCGGCTGCCCAAGTTGACTGGAAATTGGATACACACACACGTACACCCATTTTTCAACATCAAGTTACTGGTGTGAAACACTCAACACTCGCTCTCTCGTTGACCTCAATGACCGACTTCCCATTCATGCTGAGTCTACAAATGTCCAAAACGGCAAAAAACCCCGGCAACTCGTACCCGAGAGCGTAAAATTTATTATTTTAATTCTCAGCCCGAACACTCGAACAGAAGTGCTATTTGTGCTGCTGCGCTTTTTCTATATTGAAAGGAGACTTTTCCTCACGCGCCCCGGGGCGAAGAATGACTACGCGAAAAGCCGGCGAGACCTTCGCAGAATTCCGGTCCGTGTCCGTACTCCGTGGTGATGGGCGCCAACCTGATTGGACTCGGACAAAATCCTAATCGGGCACCGGGAACCGGCGCGCATCACACAAAAATAAATACGAAAACAATTAATGTTTGAAAACTTTTTGCTCAACGCGACAGATCCGTTTATACTCCAGGCTGGTGTTCTACAACCGGCGTTGTTGCGTTGAGGCTGTAGGTAGGTGGACTTGACAGGAAGTGAAAAGTCTGACAAGAAACGTAAGAATAAAAACGAACCCTATGGTAGAGCCGAGAAATCGGTGGGATAGATTATTATGGGATTTTTTTTGCGGGAAATTGTGTTTCCCCGTGGGCTGGGTTTTGGATAAAAAGGTTCAGAATTCCGGGTAGCGCAAAAGGTAAAACGTCTAATCATCAAACAAAAAGTGTGAGCGAAATAGAGAAGCAGGACACAATTGTTTCCCAATTTCGTGGGCGGACAACTGCAATATTATCGCTGGACTTTAAATTTAGCGTACCTTTAAGGAAGGAGTCGTTACAATATTGTTCTAACGCAGGATAAAGGAAGTCAAGTTATCTGGATTCACTTTGGTAAGTGATATGACTCATGCAGCCTCTATAAGAATCAAAACACTTGTTTTTATTTGGCTATAATATTATAGGGAACCGAGCCACTTGGGCAGTGGCTTCTATTTTGGGCACTTTCCGCTATAACTCCGTAGCTCAGAGGAAAGAAGCGCCCATGTAGAAAATTGGGAGCCGTGGTTTCGATTCCTGCAGGAGCACGTGATTGTCTTTTCTTCACAATACAAATCCCAATTGTTCATCGAACACGTGCTTCTTCAGAATGTTTGAAAATCCATCAACTCGGTCAAAAGGTACGAGTAAACGTATACAAAACAGTTGTCTACATCCTTATAGAAATAATCGAGACTAACCTGTAAACTGTAATGCCTAAAACACAAATTGTACTTTACTTGTTTCGATCTGCGTAGCAATCGCTTGAATGATTTAATTCAGCAAGGATTTCCATCACAATTTCGGCTCAGATTCCAAAAGTGCATACTAAAGACTAGCCTGTTTGTCATTATAGATAAACTGTGTACAGTATTCGCAAGAAGAAACACTTCTTTTTCTCTCTGAAATGCCCTAAATCACCGAAATAGACTTCGTAAAGCATAGCCCGTGACAGGTGACGTCAAGCCTGAAAATAAATTATCATTTAGATTAGTGTTGAAGGCATGAGCAAAAAAAAAAAAGAAGACTGACCGCTCCCAGTTGATTGGGCTGCGGGGAAGGGGACAACCATTTCCCGATTGAGCAGATTCATTGAAGTTGATAAAAGATGGGCCGGAAAAAAGTTTGGGTAAAAAAAATCTAGCCCTAAAACGAGTACGGCAGCTGCTGCTTCTGCTGTTGATAAACAGAGGCAGTAGAGCAGAAAAAAACACGTTGTTCCTAATCTGAAAACAGTTCCGTTTCGGTATACACCACTGAGTTGCGGATCCTTGTGAACATGCCGTCGCCCGTGAAGGAAAAAGGATTATCACTTCAGCAGCCAACTCCCAGGGTGGGGGGGGGGGGGGTGAGTTTAGGTGCGTGTCAGTAAGATACAGGACCAGCGAAAGATGAATGAAGTAAGGTTTTCCGGGGCGGCGCTGCGAGGCGGTAGTGATTTAGGATGACAAAGGAGATTTGCTTTTGCACAAATGGTTGTTCGTTTTGTGATTTTTAGTGAAACAGAATGGGGAAGGCAAAGTGCTCATCAGCGTTACGATGATTTGAAGCTGGGTTTATTTCAGGGTAGTTGATACACATTTCTTGTTAGCTTTCGAGTGACAAATAAGTTGGTTAGATTGTAACACTCAATCAGTCCACTCATAAATGACGTAAAGGGTGAGTCGATAATTATTGTGGAATTTTCAAACTAACGTCACTTTTTTCCTGCTTCACCAAAATCAACCAATTTTTGTACAGTTTCTCCTCAGAGTCTATTGTTTACATAAAATGAATTGAGCAGTTATCAGTGAGATTCCGCTCGATATAGAATAAATTTAGTTCACAGTTCTAAAAAAGATGTTGTACAATCACATGCTAAAATCTAAAATCGTGGTATAGCGCCTTGGAACAATTGATGATTATACATTATCGGATCATCTTAATGTTCGTCAATAGGTTTCAGGAACGGTTGTCAGTGAAACATAAGCTTGGAGCTGGGTGAAAACCAGGCACGATGCGCATAAACAAACCAGAGAGCTTTAATTATTTGTTGCAAGTGGAGCCTGAACATGTCCACATGGAGGGCGTTAATTGAAAATGTCGCGAATTTCACTAAAACGCATCCTAAATTTGAACCTATACCAAAAAGTTGAAATACATACATATACGAAACTACAGTAAAAAAATGGTTTCATTTCGTTGACTGTAGACAATTTGCGAATCACTTGAAGGTAGGGTGGCACAATAATTAACGACTCACCCTTTATGCCTTGCTTGTCTGGTGGCAAAAAACAAAACAGTCTACCAGCCTATCAAAGCTTTCGTAAATTTAAAGTCTTATGTCCTATATTAGGGTAGCGATGTATAGTACTCCATCAAAAGCTTGAGATGAGATTCTCATTCTGCTACTTTTGCATGAGTACATACGTGCAACTAGAAGCAGAATAGAAATGGTTGAGACTTGAAAAAGTTTATACCAGGTGATCCTGTGGTCGCCTGAGTATTTCATTCACAATACTTCCAAAATAGGTCATTGCAAATGGTCTAAAACTCCCAAAAACGCCCATGAATTCTCCTAAAATGAGACTCTTTGAAACCCTTTCAGATCACATGAAACATTTCTGAAACACCCTGGATTCATCTGAAACTCTCTAAATCATCCTCAAACCTTCCGAAAGAACTTAAGGCCCTAAAATGCCTCGTGAAATACCTCAGAAAACCCCATGAGTCCCCTGAACTTCCAGGAAATTTCCTGAACGTACTTAGACCTTCTGATACCTTCTGATACCTGAAGACCTTAGAACTTCACTGAGGCTCCCAGAAGCATTTTGAGAAGTCCTGAAACGCTCCTAAAACACCCATAAAACCCCTGGAAATCACCTTGAATGAAACACCTTGAAAAACCCTTCTTAGAACAGCTCCAGCCTAAAACACGCCGTTTTTGACTCGATATTTTTCAATTTGAATGAGATTTTGATCATGCACCGGATTTCATGATTCATTTACTTTTGCAGCAACACATAAGATGGGCTTGGTGGTCTAGTGTCTAACGCTTCCGATTTGTATGCAAAAGGTCCTGGATTCAATCCCTGGCACGTCCTTTTCCTCCTACTTTGTATAATGAAAAGATGATTCACAAAATCCAGCGCATGGACAAAAACTTATTCAAATTGGAAGATATCGAGTCCAAAAAACGGCACTCCAAATCCCTCTGAGACCCCCAAACCCGTCTGAGACCCGTTGAAAGGCCCCTTTAGCCTTCCTGAAATACAACAAAAACCCTCTGAGTGACCTCCAAATTCATTAAGAAAACACCCTGAACGCCCCTGGAACTCCACTGAAACCTCCTGAAGCACATTGAGATCCTCTGGAACGCAGTTCTACAGGCATTAGGGAGATTCAGGTGAGTTCAAGGGAGTTTCAAGGGGCTTCGGGGACACTCCAGTGGTGCTCCCGGGGTTTCATGAGGATTCAAGGGCGTTCTACCTTATCACCGGTCTTCGGTAAAGTTGTAGCTGATAGAGTAGCCTAGGAGTACCAAGGGTCAACTAAACCTCTAGGATACCTGGAGAAATGCTACGATCGATTGAATGAAAAACATCGTTTTCCCATAGTAATTCCCATACAAACTTTGAAGGGCTTGTGCACTCTCAATTTTCAACCAAATGAGCTCAAATTTTGAGAGAAGGCATAGAATCTGGTTACGAATCAAATGAGCGGTGTGGAGCAAAAACGATTTTTTGAACCACGCTACTGCCCAGCTGTCAAAAGGTGATTTCCAAAATCTCTTTGAAATTGATTTTAGGTAACAACATGCAGTTATAAAAATCTGTAAAAAATCACAGTGGCTTAGGGCCAGGGGGAGTTTATAGGGGAGAGCAAAGGAAAGTTACAGGGGCCTTTCAGGTGGTCCCAAGAGGTTTCAGCGGGGTACCAGGATATCTCAGGGATTGATTGATTTAGCTTTATTATAGAGACTTTCAGCCCTTGGCTGGTTCGATATCTCAGGGAGATTTTTGGGGGTCTGAGGGAATTTTCGAAAGCATTGCAGAGAGTTTCAGAGGAATTTTGACGGGTTTTGTAGGCTTTACATGTACTTCTCGGGGGTTTACAAAGGTCTCGCGAGCATTACATGAGGTCCGAGTGGGCCTTAAGGGGGTTTTGGAATGCCATGAAGCCTCAGAACATTTTAGACTGGTTTCAGAGGCGTTGCGGAAGCGTTTTTGGGGGTTTCGGAGAATCTCAGGTGCGTTACATAGGATTCGAGGGGGTTTTAGGGGGATTTCGGAGGCTCTTCAGGTGTTTCAGAGCATTTTCGGCGCGAATCAGAGGCGTTACGCAGGCGTTTTCAGGGGTTTCAGAGATTCTCTGATGCGTTACATAGGGTCCGAAGGGGATTAAGGGGGATTTTGGGGGCATTTCAGGAAGATTCACAGCATTTTCGGCGAGATTCAGAGCGTTATGGAGCAGTTTTCGGAGGTTGGGCCATCTCAGACAGTGTTGGGAATACTCACTTGCAAAAAGTTATACTCATTTGCTTCTATCTCAGTCTAGAAGAATGCTATCAAAAATGATGTTTGAAGGGGTTTTAGATTGTAGTTTAATCTAAAAGTTTGCCGAATAAAGTAAGGTCGCTGGCGCATACCAAAACCGTGAAAGAGCTGTGGGCACAAGGTGAGTATAAATTACACGAATTCTACTCACCTCGTACTCACAGCTCTCTCACAGTTTCACAACTTTGGTATGCGTCTGCGACCTTTACTTTGTTCGACGAACTTTTAGATTTAAAAGCCCTTCAAACATCATTTTTTGATAGCATGCTTCTAGATTGAGATACATAGAAGCAAGTGAGTATCACACTTGAAAGTGAGTATCCCCAACACTGGTCTCAGGTGCGTTACATTGGTTCCGAGGAGGTTTCAGGGGCATCTTGGAGCCATTTCAGGAAGGTTCAAAGGATGTTTAGAGACCCTTTCACAATATTTTTCGATACGTCCCTGAGATACCCTTTGATTTAAAGGTGTCCCTGATACGACCCTGACCTAAAATGCCTCGAAACGCCTCTGAAACCACCGTAATCCGATTAAAACGCCCTAGAAATCATCATAATTAATTTGAAATAGCTCTGAAGCACCTTTGGACGCCTTTGATAGGGTCCATAAACCCCCTGAAACAAACCCGAAAACCTTTTGAAACGCCCCTGAAATGCTATCAATTGCCAGTAAATCCTATAGTAACGCCCTGAAAATGTTCTTGGGCATCATGAAACTCTCTTAAACGACTCTGAAATACCTTAACACGCCCTTTAAAGGCTTTAAATGGCCCTTCGACGAAGTAGAAGGATTCCGATGAATGTCTGGTCGAAATATTTTTGTAAATCCATGAAAGAATAAGAAAGAATTTCATGAGGAAACCATTGAGAAGTTTATTGAAAAATTCTCGAAGAAATCTTTAGAAGAATTTCTTGAAGAATTCTTTGAGAAACTTCAGGATAATTTATAGAAAATTATAATTAAAACGTTATGATTAAAAAAATAACATTAAATTCACATGATCATATTTGCAACAGAGGCGTGATTTATCAACAATTCAGTAAAACATTGTTACGAATCCCCAATGCTATAAACGGCTTAAATTTGCCCCATTCAATATTTACTTGCACTGCATGTATGAATAATATCGATCGATTTTCAAACAATAAACAATTTAAGGGCGGACGGGACGGTCAGGGAAATATCCGCCATTGCTCTGTTGCTACTAAGATGGTAATCTCAGATTCTACTTCATATTTTGCAACAAAAATCTATCACTGTGTATGCTCACTTGCAGTGCATATGCTGATTGTTTTTCAGCATCTTCAGTGCGATAGAACTCGAGATTACCATCTTCAAAATCGCGAGGCAAATTATTAGACAGAGAGGCAAGATAGGAAAAATAACACGGCGTCCCGTTTCACCTTAATTGAATGCTGAAATATGTTACCCGTTGTTGTTGGCTCACTTGTCCAAAGCTCCCAAGGCCAAACGGTGTCCGGTTCACCATCGCTGCTCAAAGTCTACAGCAAATACGGTGAGAGAAACGCAACAAAAAAAAACAGAAAACCTTTTGCCCTACTGGTGAAATATAAAACAATAACAAGAGTTGGTACACAACCGTATAAAATAAAATGTTTGCACAGTTTTTGGTCCGGGCCGGGCGTCCGACGAGGATCAAGCGAACCGACCGACAGCCAGGCGGTTGCCAACCAGCTTTTCCCCATTTTCCACCCCTCCACTAAACCTTGCCCTATTTATAAGTTCGACATGAAGGACCACGGGGGTATACTACATCATCGCTCGCGAGCTGTCGGTCGTTCGCCCGTTGGACGTCCTGCACATCTGCGTTTGAGCCTCCGCCAGCCAAGACCGACCGGAACAAGCAAGCAGCACAAGAGTAAATAGAAAGCACGCCGGCGGAAAAAATAGATTCCAAAGGATTTTGATGCTCGAGAAGTTTGCTGGGTGTTTTTCTGTGTGCTGAAAATTCAATTATGGCACCCGTCGCGTCGCGCGTCGTCATCCCTCGGTCGTTTGTTAGGTCTTTGGCTGGCTGTTCTGACGTCGTGTCGGTCGTTGGTAGGTATACGATTGCCACTCACTCGGAGCTTTTCATTGGGGTTCTTGGCCGGCAACAATAATAATGAAGGACCTACTGATGTTATGGAGAGCTTCTTAACAAAACTGCTCTTACGGTTGAATATGGGAGGCTTATGAGAACATTTCTTTTATGAATGAGGGCATGCTGTGCTATTTATTAGTCTACCCGTCATATGTCAGATCCGTGAACATCTCCCATGAGTTTGTACCCTTATCAGAATTTCCGGTTGTGTTAAAGAATGTTATTTATCATTCCTAATAATTGAATTTTATTACACGTTCTGTCTTCAGGATTTTTTTTTCTGAGGAATGATGCACATTGATGAGTTCGTTCCATATAACTATTTGTCGAAATTGAAATGAAAGCTGAATGAATGGCATCACCTATTAGAGTGAATCTAGATCATGAAGGCCCACTTCTCACTCACAAAATGTCCTTTCCTCCACACAGTAGAAATAAACTAAAGTTTTTCAACATTCACCCTAGCAGTAGAGATCAACAGGTTGGCACCCTTATTATACTACATATTACCAATTTACGTTTCGAAAGACCAGTATACATACACCTCACAGTCCCCACCGTCGTAAAGCAAGGAACGAGCTGTCGATACTTAGGTTAAATATTTTCAAGTGCGAACCCTACTCACCATTTCAACGACCTCCACTTCGGCTTCGATTCGCAGATGGTACAGGAACATCTTCAAGTCCTTCTTGATCTGGATCGAGTTGTCCTCCATCTGGGCCACGGTAAAGATGCGCATCTTGCAGTTCTTCCAGGAGCGGTGCTGCTTGAGCAGGAACGGCAACAGCATCAGCAGGCCACCGTCGTGCACGATCCACCAGATGTCGATGTTACCGGAGATCTGAGATGCGTTGGGGAGTGAGAAAAAAGAGAATATTAGAATGTAGGTTTTTTGGTAGAAGGGTTATTTTGGGCTCATGCGGAACATCATTCACTGAGAAGGATAATTCTAAGAAAATTGCAAAAAAATACTGTCAATTCCCTACACACGAAATTTTGAAAAAAAATTGGAAAAATGGCAATTGTATGTATTTTAACTATAACGAATATTATTTTTTCTCTGCTGCACATTACAATTCAAAGTCATCTATGAGTTAAACATATTCATTCTACTTTAAACAAATTGTTATACTACCGATTGTTGCCATTCTTTTTTTTCAATCATGCGTGCTCACTTCTAACAAAAATACAAAAAAATAGAAAGTCAAATAAATAGCGCTGAATATCTTTGTTTAAAGTAGAATAAAATTGGGTACATGTTGTTTAAGATGGGTACGGTTCCCTTACATTGCACTTTACGATCAAATGTAATTTTAAGATTAACGGTAGAGTACAAATATATTAGTGCCTCGATGAAGAGAGTTGACAGTATTGTAAAGATTTCAAACAATCCTCTAGTACATGCTCCAAACTTACAAACGGAAACCGAGGAAGCATCCACTGACCACATCGTGTAAAAATGAAATTGATGCTCGTTTTTTTGAAGTTTTTTTCGTCTAAAAGTCACATTCTGTGATGTCATTAGTGGATGCTACCTTATGAATAGAACACAGTCGAGTCTCTTTTTGTTTTTACTTTAGACACAACTGTTTTCCAGAAGGATAGTTTTATAGTTGAATTTCATACACTACGTTATCAATATAGGCCCTTGATCAAACATGTCCAAATATTGCTTGCATTCAAGTCCCGTCGTAGCTTTAAATAGAAACCATAATACCTAATGCAACTCAATGAATGAATAAGCATCACTCTACCCAAATTGTACGCATTCACAAGTATCTTCAAACACTGTTTTAGTATTAGGGTTTGTATTTTAGTACGTAGGACTGCAAAGGTAAGCAACATTTTCAGGAATGACGTAGTTGAGGAATAATCTATAATGTTATTTTTCTAATTTCGATTTGTGATGGGTGAGAATATGCAGAGCAAGAAGCGGGTTTTTAGAGAAGGTAAAAGAACGAGTCCAATACAGTAGTACACAATTTTACCTTCTTACAGACCGATATTCATTATTAACGAGATTGGGCGGAAAGGGAAAAAGAATAATAAATAGGTTTAAGACCGAAGGCCAATGCGCAGATTTTTCTAGGTTTTAATAAACACATAAAAGCAAATTTCTATCTTTGGCATAGTACATTAAAAATTCGAACTATAGAATAGCTTCATTCTTCATTAATCACCTGAATATCGCAACATATAGTGCGGTATTTGGAGTACATAACTTCAATTTACTCGAGCACAAATCTAGAGAACCGTCATACAACCAAGCATACAACCGTATCTGGCTAAAAATGTAACTTGATACTTGCTTCCACACAGCCAGATCCGTTTGATGATTCTTTAGATTTGAACACTAGAAAATTTGAGCTGCATACTCTAATTACCTTGTTCTCAAGATAACTCAGACCATCTAAATACTTGATGACACTGGCCGCACGACGATGAAGCCATACAAGTTTTTACGATAATCAACGGGTAGATTGGTCGATAAATATCCAAACTAACGATTTATTCAAAATATTTCGTTTATCAGATCAAATTTGACAATTTTAAGCATATAATGTTAGCCTCCATGACTCCAGGCTCCAGTTAGTTGCATGCAAGTTGAGTACCCTACTTAAAATGCTTAAAACTATTATTTATATTGATAAAACGAAATGAATCGGCATGAATAGTTAATTTAGGTATTTATCGACCAATTTACTTTGAAAGTTAATTTTCATGCGTAATGGCTTGCAGTTAAAAAAAAGGCCGAAAATCATTTATTTTGTCATATAAATTGAGGCAAAGCTCAAAATTGTGATGTGCTGAAGCAAATCTGAGCCCGGATTTGGATTCAGCGACCTAAAATTTGTCAGAGACACACAAGTTTGCTTTTGAGACACACCAAAAGTTAATTAATGTTTCGCTGTGTTTTCAATAGTGATTTAAGTGAAATGACGCGGAGTTTTTTTTTGAATTTTGAAGAATGAAGTTGTTTAAACCGCAACTTTGCTGTAGAGTACCTAAGTTTTGATATCAGTGTACACGGAATCTGAAATAAAACGCATCGGCAATGTGCTTCAAGTAGAGATTTAACTACATAATGGATAATTGAAAAATGAAAAATAACAAAATGCACAGTGTCTATGATAGACGAAAATTTGAATGGTGTAGCAATTACCTACACGGAGTGTCAAAACAGTCAAGAAAATTTAAGATTTTTGGAAAAAATGGTAAATATATCCCTGTTTGAGTTCTTAGTCCAAACTCCAAGAATTCTATATATTTTTACGGTAGATAAGTAAAAAATAATCAAAACTTTTATTTGGATTTTATTGATAATTTTTCAGGGATTTCTTCAGAAGCATTTCCACTGTTTTTCGTTGATTTTATTAACAACTACGCCACATTACTCACGGTTAGTTGTATCAGAATTTGCTCAAAGAAAATAAAAAAAAATCCAGAAAAAATATAAAAACATTTTTTTTAAATATTCTTCTATATTTCATTTTGTAACAATTCTGCCAACATAACAGTTGACAGGTGTTGATACAAAACAACTCTAAGATTTTTTTTTAAATCCATCACAAGTGCACGAGTTTCAATAAAACTCAGGTATAGGGCATTTTTTTTTTTAAATTATCGTACAAATTGGGCCAAAGGGTCTCCGATTTTCATGAAATTTTTTTCCACAGGCTGGGCTCATGATATATGAACAAAAAAAAATGAGAAAAATTCAGGGTCGCCTATTTTTCCGGAAATCTCAGGTTGAAACTCTTTGTTTTCCCCTGACACTATTTACTTTGAAAAATCATAACTCAAGAACGAAGCATCATAGAAACATAGGTTTTTTTTTAGGAAATGAATGCAAATTTTCTCGGAAATATATGAACTGGAAAAAGTTTTCCACAAAATTTTCCACAGTTGAGAAAATTCGTAAAGAAAAGCCGAAAAAACAATGCCCGAACTCGTGGAAAAATATCAAAAAATATTTTTGTGAAGTTTATTTCATAAGCTTTATTCGTTGAAATTTTTGGAATGCCCTTTTTTTCGTTTTTGAGTTATGGCCAATTTTGTTGAAAAATGTTCAAATGTATCATATAAGCCTTTTCTTTGAAAAATTATAACTCAAGAACGAAGCATCATAGAAACAAAGTTTTTTAATGAAAATGAAAGCAAATTTACTCAGAAATCCAAAAAGAAATATGAAGTGGAAAAAGTTTTCCACAAAATTTTCCATCGTTGAGAAAATTGAAAAAGAAAAGACGGAAAACTGTTCCCGAACTCGCGGAAAATTTTCAAAAAAATATTTTTGAGAAGGTAATTTCATAAGCTTTGATCGCTGAATTTTTCGAAATGGATTTTTTTTTGTTCTTGAGTTATGATCAATTTTGTGAAAAATAACCATGTACGCATATATTATATGGTCATTTTTCACATAATTGGCCATAATTCAAGAATGAAAAACAAGTGCATTTCAAAAATTTCAGCCATTAAAGCTTGTGAAACTACCTTCTCAAAATATTGTTTTGAAAATTTCTCGCGAGTTAGGGCATAGTGTTTCCGGCTTTTCTTTATGAATTTCCTCATCGGTGGAATTTTTCTCCGTTTTCATATTTTTTTTTGATTCCTGAGAAAATTAGCTTTCATTTTCTACGATGCTTCGTTCTTGAGTTATGATTTTTCAAAGAAAAGGCTTATATGACACATTTGGACATTTTTCAATAAAATTGGCCCAAAAACGAAAAAAAAAGTGCAATCCAAAAATTTCAGCGATTAAAGCTTATGGAATATCCTTCTCAAAAATATTTTTGTGATATTTTTTTATGAATTCGGGCATTGTTTTTCCAGCTTTTCTTTACAAATTTTCTCAACTGTGAAAAATTTTGTGGAAAACTTTTTCCAGTTCCAGTTTTTTTGGATTTCTGAGAAACTTTGCATTCATTTTCTAAAAAAAACCTTTGTTAATTTGATGCTTCGTTCTTAAGTTATGGTTTTTCAAAGTAAGTAGTGTCAGGGGAAAACAAAGAATTTCCACCTGAGTTTTCCGGGAAAATAGGCGACCCTGAATTTTATATTTTTTTGTTCATACCTATTCATGAGCCCTGCCTGTGGAAAAAGTTTCATGAAAATTTGGGACCCTTCGGCCCAATCCCGTACGGCAATAAAAAAATGCCCATAGTTATCATAAGGAAATTTTGAGCTCATGGTTATTTTTTTAATTAATAAGTTAGCTTGGCTTAGAGTGATTGTATTTGCTAATAGTGGCTCTTCCGTGATTGATTAGAATTGGTTTAAATTGCTCTTACTTTTAAATATATAATGAGAGATGAGTCTCATACTTATACTCTTAGTGCAAGTTTTAGCAGTTTATATCGTAGAGCAATAAAGACATTCCGACAGGAGCTCTTGAATTTTGAAATATCCTTTCAAAATATTCTCCGAAAATCACTCTGTAATTTTGCTATAAACATCTCAGGAGATATCAAGTATTCCACTAGGAAATCATTCAAAATTTCACTTCTTCATAAAACTTCATCGGAAGTATATCAAAAGTTCTTTTAAAGTTTTCATTACAAAACCTTCAAGTTCTTTCTCAAATATTTCCTTGGGAACTAAAATGGTAATAATTTCTCTGAAAACAGTTGTTTATGTATCGGCAAAATCGGCAAAACAACTGTGCGTCTCGCATTTCGAATTAAATTTGCATGAAATTTAAAATGAGAAAACGCCTTTTCTGCATTTTTTTTTATGGAGGGTTATAATTGGTGCAAAACCATGTAACCAGTCATGTGAAAGTATAGTCTAGAATAAACTTTGTCGAAGACCGCAATATGATCCAACTCTTGTGAAAAAATGCTATACTGTTGGTAATTATAGCTAGAAATTGAGATTTTAAAATTGATGATTCCCCGCTGCCCGTGGACAAACGTGGACTTTTCCATAGGTTTTTTTTCCTACATATTCAAAACAAATTGAAACATGTGTTTTAATTTTTTTTTCGAAAATAATTTATCCTCTACAGACAACGTCTTGAATGCAACTCACAATTTTATGGATTACAAATATTCTATAGCTTTTGCAATACAAGTTGTCTTTATTGGTGTTTACTACTCTGAATGTTCGTTCTATCCATGGTCGTCTGATTTTTCTGATTTTTTGTTGAGATGGAATTCTGATAGAAACCCCAATAATGTTTTTGCCCACGCTCTTAGATAAGTCTTTCGAAATCTCAACAATTTTTTTTTGAAGTTTTGCTTGTGGAATTTTAAAATTTTTATTGTCATGTCATGATATTATCTTTGAAATATGCGGCTCCAACCCAAAAAAATGGGTATAATAAAACATATATTTTACAAAATCAATACTGTCCATGTGGATATTGGGTGGACGATCTGTAGGATATAATTTTTGAGGTATCGGATCACTTTGTGAGCTTTGACAAAGTTTCCCGTCTTAATTTTCACAACCTCGGTCATATAAGTAACAAAAATAGGTTCTAGAGAGAAAAATGCAAAAAATGCGAATTTACAATACACAATTTTGACAAGTTGGTTTGGACGCTAAAAGGGACCGAAAAAATTTTTGTCCGGGTTGATGTGATCAAATTATTCAAGTTTTTCCATATGACTAAGGGTATGAGGTAGAAGGTTTGTTTTCCACACGAAATGAAACGATATGCAAAAATTCCAAAAACGATGCTATGGAACCTTTCATTAACCACGCGGACTTTTCGTGGGGATTCTATTAACCTCTCCATTGGTGTCTCTAAAATCCACGAATATTTGAAAACCTAAATAATAAAATTGTGATTTTGAACGTGATTGAGAAACTCCTTTTCTGGTTTTGTGAAAGTGCACAGAGTCAGAAAATATTTAAATATGTTCAAAAGTTTTTGAAAGTTTTTTCAAAATGGTCAACAATTATTTGTAAAATGCATAAAAATTCTAAAATTTTCACTGTTAGTTGAAGTTTAAGCAACGTATTTTTAAAGTCAACTATGAATTTGTGCAGTGATCCGTTCAGTAACTCGAGATTTGAAATACGAAAATAAAAGTACAAGTCAACTAGTTCTTAAGATATCGTTATCATTGTAATGGCACTTTTTGAAAATACCATTTCGAGATAATCACGTTTTGCCTTGTCCCTATGGAAAGTGCTCGCTACAATGGGCTGTAGCTTTAGTTCTAGTGCTCCAATTTTTATAAAATTTTTAATTTGTATTGTCTAGACAGTATACTTTTTGATTATGCAATAAAAAAGTTCGATTTTGTTTATCTCCGCAAGGTGTTCAATCTCTGAATGATCCAAATTTAGGCAAGACAGATTTATTCCACATGAAGTTAGAGCATTTCTATTATAAGGCACACTTGGTCGGGGTTCTGCTAAACCGAACCAATGACCATTTTTTGAAAAATTGAGTTTTCTTAATCATTAAGTGAAGAAAATGATGATCTACCTTCCATATAAAAATCCAGTAATTCTGACAGCTCTTCGTGGAGTAAATTCAAATTTTCTGTTTGGCGGAACATACAAAACATCATTTTGCATCCAACCAGAGTGAACTGTAAACCATTCGATAGAATCAGCGAAATATTTTAGTTTTTGTCCAGGTGATGAACATTTCAAGTTCTCCTCATTGCCGTCAGATCTTTAATTTCTATCCGACTCATAGAAACAATCTGTGAGAGAAATGAGCACGTTATTAGAAATGTGGGTGTGGGAGGAACCAATTATGTTTCGATGGCGCTGATTGCCATTTTTCCAAATCACAGTCAGCCAGACCGAACCAAGTCCACAGCATTTCAGAATCAATTTATTCTCAACAATTCAAAAATCAACTGGTTTTTAATACCAGCGTTATGTCGATGCACCTCATACATGTAATTTAACACAGGAGCCGTTATTGAACAACAAGCCTAATTAGATTAATAAAGCTTGAAAAAAATCAAACACTTGGTTCGCTTTGGCTGATCGAAAAATGGCGTTTTCACGAAAACCATTCTTGAGAAGAATGTTTAGAACTTGATTCAGACTTATCGGCTGACCTTCAGCAAGGTAATATGACCTAGAGGTAACGCGCTTGGTTATCACTCAGATGATCCAAGTTCGAATCTCTTTCATAATTTTGAAGACTTTTTTGTACTTAGTGAACTTTGGCAGAACATTTTCATGGTTTTCTTCGACCAGCATAAATTTGAGATACACAAATAGCTCCACATTCCATCTCAGGACCTCAGGGTATGCAAGGACATCGTTTGACATAATCACTCTTGCTCTGTGCCTCCATATGCACCGCTTATGAAGAAAAAGCATGGGTGGGAAAAGCTGAGCTGGGAGGGCTTCCGCCGTTCATATTTCAAACTATTTTGAGACCTTCGTGCTACCATACTATACGCGTCCTTTTAGATTCATGTAAAGGATTGTGAGTGATATCGATTTCAACTTGATAGACGATGAAAAATCGAGATTTTTTTTACTGTCCAGCTGGTTTTACCTGAAACAAAAAAACACATTCAGCCAAACTGAACTATAAACCATTTTCTAATGTTTTTAATCAGCCAGAGTGAACTGAGTGCAAAGTACCAGGAAATAAAATGCAATTATATCAATGATTCCAAATAATTTATATGTATTCTTAATTTATGATGGTTAATGAAGGCTTGTAAGTTACCTGTGTGCGGAAAAGTTTCAAATAATCTCCGCTGTTGTTTATTTGTGAGTGGTTGAACTTTAAGCTTAATTATCTCGGAATTATCTTTTTGGCGCTTAGTTCGGTTTAGCAGAACCCCGGCCACTTATCGGATTGCCAATACTATTATACCTCTAGAAACAGTGAGCCAAATAAAACGACATTTGTAGCATTCGTGGCTCATATAGTAAGCTTTGAACCATTTTTAACCAGACTTAACAAAACTTAGGTAAGATAAAAAGTAATAGCGATTCAATTTATTTTATGGAAAAAAATGAGAATTGGTCTATTTTTCACATGGTTCCATTATTTTTTCAATTCATCGCCGGCTCTTTTGTTGCTGCCGATCAGAACATTTACCATCCTGAATTTGGACACGATCTTAAAGCTTTGGCATTTTTTTGGATGCATATGAAAAATAGCTTTATCGCTCTTATTATTGCAGTATAAACAATTTGATGTTAGGCCCGACGTTTTTCAAAGCTCATCATACTGTATTCGGTTCATCGAATCCAGAGTTACAATGCCTAGTTTAAAATTGGTAACCCGATAACAGAATCGCTCTAACTTCATCCCCTTCTCTTTATTTGAACCATGAAAGACAACTAGTTATTCAACTAACAGCAAAAGTTTGAGAATTATTTAAGCACTTAACATTAAGCTATAACCAGTTAATCATTTTCTGAAAATAAAAAAAAAATCATATAAAAACTTAGGGTGACACGCACAGTCGGTGAAAAACGGCTTCAAGTTCTCTTCAGATGCGAGCAAACTAGATCTAATGTTGACCATTAGGTCCAAGTATGACTGGTAATAGTCGGAAGGAATGCGTGGAAAACGACGGTTTTCCAAATTTGGAAGAATAATTAGCTAATCTTTCCAAATGTGGAAAACCGTGTATGAAATTTAAGGGATTGGGTGTTGACTATATATGGAATGACCTATGTGGAATAAATCTATTAATCACTCCGAGCCTCCTTCATTTTCCATTGCTGTGAATAGTTAGCTGGAGCCCTCTGGCATTTCCAACCAAAAGGCGTTGTAGGTGCAAAAATCGTTTGTTTGTTTCGTAAATTTGGAATTGCGCGGACCTTTTGGCTTTTGGTGTCTCTTAGTAAAAGTAGTACACTATCCTCCATTTTGGGGTCTCCAGTTAGCCTAGTGGTTAAGGCTATGGATCGCCAATCCGGAGACGGCGGGTTCGATTCCCGTTCCGGTCGAGAAAATTTTCTCGACTCCCTGGGCATAGTGTATCATTATTCTTGCCTCACAATATACAAATTCATGCAATGGCAGGCAAAGGAAGCCCTTCAGTTAATAATTGAGGGGGTTAGAAGCAAAGGGGTGTAAGTGACAAAAACCTACTTTCGAGTAAATGAGGTTTAAAGTTTTTGAGAAATTTTTCATCCCATATAAAATGTATGGCGCTTCAAAATCAACCCAATTTTCTCTGATTTATTGTAATTTTTCCAATCATCGTAGAAACAATCTTAAAAAAGTTCCTGAAAGCTTGAAATCTGAAGAATTTTATGATATGCTCAGCTCAAAATCGACAAAATGGTCACTTACACCCCTTTAATTCTGGGCCCCTCAATTGTGGAAATGCTCAAAGAACACTAAGTTGAAGCGAGGCAGGCTAAGTCCCAGTGAGGACGTAGAGCCAGAAAGAAGAAGAAGAAGACTATCCTCCATTACGTAAGACACTGATAAAGAGCATGCGATTAAACAACGCTTTTGGAAATTTGTGGCACATGGGTTCGTCGTCTAAGTCTTACTACCGTCGTGCGGGGTTTCTTTATACACTTTTTCATGGTTTTTCAACTTTATGACATTATAACTCCCAGAGTAGTGAATGGATTTCCAAAATTTTTAGACATAATAATTGTGAGTATGTATGTAGGATGTATGCAAAATTTGAACTAAATCCATCAATAAACAAAAAAGTTGTTCATACACCAATCGGACACATGTCATATAGAACCGGATGGGGGCTACTTTGGACATTGTTATCTATAACAATACTGCATTTCAAATTCCAGGGTTATATAGAAAACTACTTTGTACCAATACTGTAGTATACTGTACCATACATAATTTCAATAAAAATATGCGTTTTAAGAAGGTTCTGTGCTACCTTTGGTATTATGAGCAGCGTGATATTGCTATATAGATAGCCTGAAAAAAGGGACCATCAATCCTTTATTTGGGCGAAACGGTCATTTATAACGTATAACGATACAAATATTCGATTGTTTATGCTACGTTGATACATTTTGAATGAATTGATCAACCCTTTGAAATTTATGAACTGTAGAAACAATGCCTACAGACCAAATGTTCTGATACGTTATGTATATTATATTGGTTTATTCGATGTTTTTTCACGTCCTGACAAGCAATAAACGGTCTGTTTGAAAAATAATTTCAAGCAAATGAAGCGAAAACTATTGCTTCACAATAGTCCCAAAGACATCAAACAGATTTGAACCATATTTTGAATTCAAAAAATCCATATGCAAAAGTGTCCAAAGTAGCCCCGCATTTCAAAAGTAGCCCCGCACGACGGTATTTAAATCGTTGAAGTCTCCAAGGTGAAAATGAAAAAAAAAAATACATATCATGATATCTTCATAATCGAAAGCCGTATTGCCTTCGATAAAAATGTTCAGAAGTACAAGGATATTTCCCCACAATCGATTTACTAGGTCTTGCACTCGAAACGATTGGACAGTTGGTCAAACTCAGATCGGCAATCAATAAATAGATTGCCGAGAATTTTTTACTCATCTTCATATTCTGTTATTGTAAAATCTTCAAAATAAATTATTATCATTTTCGGCGATTCAACCATGGCTAATACGATTTTTTATGTAGTGGTCAATTGTTAAGTAATCAAGTTTCAAATGCTAGGTCAAGTGTTACAGTGTCAAGTGGTTAAACCAACATAAGTTTCTGGAATTGGGGACAATAAGTATACATGTTTGTATTATACACTGTGATGCATAATTGATCGAACAAACGTTGATTTTCCTGCAAAATTGCCAAGTTTGAGATGCTCGAACTATGGTTGGTTTTATGGAATGAGCTCAATTTTTGACACGGAACTTACAATATGCTGAATTTTACACGTGTACAGTATGTCCCATAAAAAAATGTGAAAATTTATTTTTTTCGTCTTCTAATAATTTTTGGTGCAATATTGATAATAAATCCGTCCTTTTAAGATAAGGCTACAATAAGGAGGTGGATATCAAACAGGATATCTCAAATTTGTTTCAAAATATTGATTGGTTACGTACATGCGATGCCTCATAACTGCCCACAATTTCTAAAATAAATCAATTTTTCCTCAAATTATTTGAGCTTAACGAATTTGGATGGAAGCTTTTCAATGCATAGGAATCACGCAGGAATAGGTACTCTTAAAAATGCCCATGTTTAGAAAACTGTTTGAAAACAATATCAGATGCTTAGGAACCAAATACTAAAAAATGGACATATTTCAAAAGACGTGTATTAGATTGATCAGCCAATAACTTCACACTGTTTGAAAATAAATGAAGATAATTTCTTGCTAATGAAGTTTCATAAACCTACATTCATGATAGACACAAATACGTAGTACTTGAAAACAGTTTGATGCATCATACATATTATTTTCTGAAAGTTTTGATTTGTCGTACACTACAATTTTCAGTAAATGTCCCATAATTTAAAAGACAGAAAATTTTCTTATTTGTTCAAACCACCAACGGACGCCTAAAAACCTTGTCAAGCTATGAAAGTGCTGTTCTAGAAATAAAATTCAATTGAATGTGACTGAGAGCAATTTTAAGAAATTAACAGCCTTCAAAAACGGCCTCTGAGGCGTGGACTTTTATTATTATTATTATATTTTTATTAAAGACACTTTACCAAATAAGTTAGCATTCGTGTCCAAGGACGTTTTTGAGATCCATATGTTCAACATTATTTTTTCAAAGATTTATGATTAAAATTACTAAATGTTTCTATGTCATTGTTAAATCAGTGTCTCGACTATATAATCTAATAGATAAATGCATGGTTTATCGATTGGAACCAGGTGAACAATGTCTTCAAAAACTTTCGCATTCTTTTATGGGACATACTGTACATCAAAGGGGTGCCGCTGTCCGATAATTTTTGAGCATTTTGAACGCCTTATCATGCCTTGTAAACGAAAACACAAAACACGCAACATTGATACAACACGCAAAACACGCAACATTGATACAATTGATGTAATTCCGTGTCAAAAACTGAGCACAATCCTTCGAAGCAAATTATAGATACAGCATCTAAAACTTGGCCATTTTGTATGAAAATTGGCGTTTATCCGATCATTTATACACCACCTTGTGCACCACAATGTATGTATATTGTATATTGTTATAATTAATAGATATTAGCTAATATTATTAGAATTATAATGATTATTATTGACGAACGCTGCCCTCAAAATACAAATACAAAAAGACGAACAAAAGCACAACACATAGACACTATCTTCATCAAACTCACCTTATCCTGCGACGTCGGGAAGAAGTTGATGCCCTTCGGGACCAGCAGGGCCATCCGGGCGGCACTGACGTTCCGTACGGTCTGCAAGAACACATGCCACGTGCGATCGTCTTCACTCTGGCGCCATCCGTACGGCCAACCCAGAATCACCGTGTTCGGCTTCATGCCACCGAGACCAATCGTTTGAACGCTGTCGTTTGGATAAGACGAGAAGAGAATAATTATGTTTATTTCATCCGTTGTCCGTCGTCCAGCAGCCGAGACCGGAACACTTACACATGAGACAATCCGTCGGCCACGTTGGACGCGACCATCACGTCGC
>NC_085138.1:314734006-314759303 GCF_035046485.1 Aedes albopictus | reverse complement strand
TCAGTGATTGACAGAGTCGATGTGTGCACACATCAGTACATGAATACAGAATGACCGTTTAACCGTTAGGTTTCGCGCAATATTTAACCTTTTTAGATGATTTTTACCCGGGTAGAGGCTAATGGCAAACAAAAAACAAAATAATAACAGGTTTTGCCATCATATCTCGTTTTGCCATTCTTCTGTTATTATGAAAAACTTAAAATGGCTAATCAATAGCAAAATATACAATCATAGCAAATCTTGTCATTGATATGTTATTCATGAATAATGCTAAATAACACATCAATAACAAAAATTACTATTATGGTAAAACTTGCAATTTAGCACCTTTTATAATGAATTGTATAAAATATCAAAACAATAACATAATTTACATTCCTAGCTAAATTTACCATTATTTTGATATTGTGAGAAATTATTTATAAACATTAGGCACCATAACATATTTTAATCTTAATATACCATTAACTTTTATATTATTTATATTATATTGTATATTTCAAGCATAACGGTGGCTACGTTCATCAGAGTGAATTTGATTTTAAAGTTCGTTTCGTTTTGAGTTTTTAATTTCCACAAAATAAAACTGTTTTTACATTGATTGATGAACTTAAATTTTATTAAAGAAAAAAAAGAAATAGCTCATTTTACCTTTCTTCTGCTACTTTGAAATAATAACATAATCTACCATTATGTTTAAATTGAATTTGAACAATTAAACCTATCATTATTTTGATCGCCACATAAACAGCTAAATTTGTTTTTATTCTGTTATCAATAACTCAAGAATGTCATATTTTGTTATTCACCGATAACAGTTAATTTGGGTCTTATTTTGTTATCAATATCTCAATAATAACTTATTTTGTTCTTCAATTTAATCCGCATACTTTACCATTACTTTGTTATTACATTGGCAAAATAAGTTATTTTTATGTTTTTCTGCTACCAAAATTTTGTTATTATTTTTGTTATTTTAACTCTTATTTCAAACAAACAAATAACACATTTTGCCATTCAAACATTCTGTTTTAATGGTAAAATTTGCCATTCTTTTGCCATTAAGCTCTACCCGGGTAGGCTGCAAAGTGGTGAGTCGACAACGTGAAAAGGTGCATCTATTAAAGCGCTGATCCTCACAGGCCCTTATCACATGCTTCTACGCCAAGTCAGTCGATGGCAAAGACAGTCAGTTAAGAGTTGTGTGCTAAGATGGTATTGCAGCCTGTGCACTGTTGTCCTTCCGAATTCAGCTACATTGCACAGTGGTCCAGAGTATGTACCTTAGTCATAAAACTCTTAGAGAACCAAATACGTTGGTAGATCCGTCTCCGCCGTTAGGGCTCTGACCTGCACCTGAGGTGATCTTTTGCACCACCTCCCTCTTCAGCACCGGCATCATCTCTCCCATATTGGCACGTGGATTCTTTTTATATTCACGCCTCTCAGTTCACGCCCAACCACGAGAGCCGATTTTCATCTGTCACAGTTCTCTGCGCTACTGTGAATCTCTTATTTGTACCATATGCATAGTAAATCTAGCAAATATGGGACTGGTATGCGATTCACGGCAGATAACCTTGGCGACATTGGTCTAGGAGGACTAGCGCGTCTTTCCTGTTGTGCTGGCAAGCCGGCTAGAAGCCTTCTCTCTCAGGTCTTACTTCTTCCATATCGTGATCCAGGGGTTCTTCTTCTCCTGGTCCTAGTAGCAGTGCGAGATATACATAAATCTGCCTGCGAAAATACCCGGTAGGCAGTTAGGTCACCGCGATAGCGGTTCCAGCAGTGAACGTTCACAAGGCGTTCAGAGTTGGCTGGTCCATGTAGCCAGGGGCGTGCTTCAAGTGCTTTGAGCAAGACCAAAAGTCATGGACGTACAATGGTCCTGACAGTATCCTCAGGAAATGCAGAGAAGAGGGCCACATCGCCAAGCAGTGAAACTCGGCACCAAAATACATGATTTAAACGGCGAACAGAAACCATGCGACGGGCGGGACAATTTGTCCAGGCACACGTGGAAGACCCACGAGGTGGTGGAGGACTTCGTCTACCTCGGGTCCTTATAAACGGTAGACAACAACATTAGCGGTAAAATACGAAGGCGCATCACAGGACAGGATAGAAGTAAACTTTGCAGGAAGTGCGAAGTGGAACGCCCATGCTGCATCCATCACGATAACATGAACTGGGTAGCGCATAAGGTCAAGCTGGCGGCGATCTGTACAACCGGTTGTTTTCCGATCCAGGGAATAATTTCCACGTCTCACGAGAGCTTCGCAATAGCGAAAATCAACGGGATGTACTACTGCAGTTGTTATCCCCGTCCTATCAGGTATCAGGTATCAGTAGGTCGGCTCTAGAGGCACGTTCTCCTCCATTCGGGAAATTTGTGCCATCGCCATGAACGCGAGCCTATTCATCATTTACCTGACGGAGAAGGGAAGGAAAAAGGATAGGACATGGGAAAGGACAGGTAAGGGAATAGAATCGTCATACTCGCAAAAGCGTACCACAATGGGTTCACATAGCGTCCTGAAAAGGGCACTGTAATAACGCATAAGCGTACCACAATGGGTTCGAACAGCGCCCTGAGAAGGGCACTGTGATAACGCATAAAGCGTAAAGAGAGCATATAGCTCTTTACCACAGCGGGTCAAGTACAACAGAACGTCCTGAAGATTCAGGTTTCTGAAGTCAGATTCACTTAATAAGTGTTTCCCGAGTACTCGGAAACGCAATTGCGCAAAAACTGGACAGTTACATATTAAATGATACGAAGTTCCATAATCGGATTCACAGCTATCACAGGCAAATGAATCAGCTTGCTGAATATTCGCCATGTGATAACTGAGTCGGCAGTGGCCAGTCAATGCTTTGACCAGCATGCTGCAATTCTGCCTTGACAGATTTGTTAGATGCTTCGCCACCCCTAGAGATGGCTCAGTACAATACAATTTTGTTTGACGACATGACTCCAAACTATTCCAGTATTGTCTGTGTTGAGTGGCAGCCCAGGTGTGAATCTGAAGCTTTACCTAGCACTTCGATATCGGAATAGCTGGCTCAGGGCCAATGAAGTCATGTGATGCTCCAGTGCGAGCAAACTCATCAGCTAATTCATTTCCAGCGATGGAAGAATGGCCAGGTACCCATACAAGGTGAACAGCGTTTGCTGAATTCAGCTCCTCGATTTGAGTTCGACAACCAATTACTATCTTCGACCTGGAGTTGACCGAAGCAAGTGCTTTAATAGCAGCCTGGCTATCTGAACAGAAGTATATTACTTTGCCCATTACGTGCTGCTGAAGTGCTGATTGCACTCCGCACATAAGAGCAAAGATTTCGGCCTGAAAAACGGTGCAGTGTCTACCAAGTGAATGAGACTGATACAGCCTTAGCTCACGAGAATAAACACCAGCACCTGCTCGACCTTCGAGAAGGGAGCCATCAGTGTAACATACGATGCCGTCTGAAATACTTCTTTCCAGATAACCAGATGTCCACTCTTCCCGGGAAGGGAATTTCGTGGAAAATGTCCTATATGGAAAATAACAAGCAATTGTAAGATCACTTGGAGCAAGAACAACTTTGTCCCAATTCACCAAAAGTGGAAACAACGAGGTGTGTGTTGAACTGCGGTTCACAGGAGTTTCCTCTAGTAAACCGAGTACCCATAGACGGTAAGTGCAAGAAAGTGCTTCTTGTTTGAGATGAATGTGTAGTGGGGCAACGTTAAAGAGCACTTCGAGCGCTGCCGTAGGAGTTGAAGAGAACGCTCCAGACATCGCCATTAAGCACATCCTTTGGAGATGGCCTAATTTTGATTGGACCGTTCTCACTTCTCCCTTTTGCCACCACACCAGACATCCATAAGCCAATATTGGACGAACAACAGTTGTGAAAATCCATTTGATATACTTGGGTTTAAGACCCCAAGTTGTACCAAAAGTACGCCGGCATTGCCCGAAGGCCATACAAGCTTTCTTGATTCTGAACTCAACATGAGGTGTCCAGGAAAGCTTGGAATCAAGAATGACTCCAACGTACTTTATCTGTTCAGTCACATTGATTTCAGAATCAAAGAGACGTAAAAGTCGAACACCATTACGGTTTCGCCTTTCCGTGAAAAGAACAACAGATGTTTTACCTGGATTTACCGAAAGGCCATATTGGCGACACCAACCCTCAACGACCTGAAGGGCGCTTTGCATCAGGTCGACAAGGGTGCTGATGCACATACCAACTAACAATGTTAGGTAGTCGTAGGTAAAACCATAAGTAGGAAAACCGCTATTATTGAGTTGCCTCAATAGCGTATCTGCTACGAGATTCCACAAAAGCGGTGATAAGACTCCCCTTGAGGGCATCCACAAACACTCAATTTCCTAATCGCCGCTTGACGCAATGTCGAGAAGAGATGTCGGTTTTTGAGCATTTGGTGAATCCAATTGGAAACCATTGGAGATATACCATGACCCCGTGCGGCTTCCAATATGGCAAGGCACGTTGTCAAAGGCACCCCCGATATCTAAGAAAACACCCAAGCAGGATTGCTTTTGAGCGAATGCCTTCTCGATATCGTAAACAACTTTGTGTAAAAGAGTCACAGTGGACTTTCCAGATTGGTAAGCATGTTGGTTCACATGAAGAGGCACATTGGCCAGATGAACATCACGAATGTGATGATTGACTATGCGTTCTGAGCATTTCAGAAGAAAAGAGGTCAAACTGATAGGTCTGAAGCTCTTTGCTTCTTCATACGACGCGCGACCCACTTTCGGAATAAACTCCACAGTAATATCCCGCCAGGATTTGGGAATATACCCTGTAGCAAAACTGTAAACAAGTAGTTGTTTCAAAACGTGTTTGAAATGATCAAATCCCTTCTGAAGCAAAATAGGATAAATCCCATCTGCCC
This sequence comes from Aedes albopictus, assembly GCF_035046485.1. NCBI lineage: Eukaryota > Metazoa > Arthropoda > Insecta > Diptera > Culicidae > Aedes > Aedes albopictus. The sequence goes on along the minus strand of NC_085138.1, from coordinate 314,754,379 downwards.
CAGGAGATTTGAAAGGAGCAAAGCTATTCAGTGCCCATTCAATCGATTCTAAAGTTATGATACTCCGAGCCGAAGCTAAAGAATCATAACAACAAGAAAAGACATCAGGTTCATCCGAAGATGTAATATCCACACATCCGGGGAAGTGTGTACTGAATAAACATTCCAAAACTTCCTCATCAGAGGAAGTGAAATCACCATTTGGCAAACGAAGTTCGTTCACTTGAAAATCCTTAGATTTTGCAAGGATTTTGTTCAATCGACTGGCTTCACTCAGACTGGAAACATTTGTACAAAGGTTTTTCCAGCCGGATCGTTCAGCAGACCGAAGAGCTTTCTGGTAGGCCTTGCGAGCCGACCTGAAAGCCTCCGATCCAGCCGAACGTCGTCTGTTCCAACTCTTTCTACATTGTTTCCTGAGCTTCGCCAGATCGGAGTTCCACCAAGGGGTTCCTCTTGTGGTCTTCACAGACCGCAGAGGGCAGGCTTCTTCAAAAGCTTCCATGATGAAGGCCGTTGTAGTATCAACGGCATCATCTAAATCACTTGGAGTGTCAATTGATGGTGAGTATCCATGTAATTTGGCTGCAACCAAATCGGTAAAGAGATCCCAGTTGGTTGACCGGGGATTCCTGAAACGCAATGTTTGCGAAGTAACATTCACATGTTCAAACAAGATGTAGCGATGGTCAGATAAAGATTCTTCATCTGACACATGCCAATTGGTCAGCTCGTGATTAATTCTGCTAGAGCAAAGCGTTATGTCTAACACTTCCTCTCTAGCAGATACCATGAAGGTTGGGCGGTTGCCTATGTTAAGTAATCCAAGATCTGTGCTACTTAAGTATTCCATCAAACTGGAGCCTCTCAAATTGATGTCTGAGCTGCCCCAGATTATATGGTGAGCATTAGCATCACTACCAACAATTAGCGGAAGACCTTTTGAAGTGCAGTATGCAATGACTTTCTTGAAAGCATCCGTAGGGGATGGTTCATCATGCGGTAAATAAACCGAACAATAAACGTATTTCCTGTTGAGGTTTCCAACAGATACACCTCGTCCTTTTTTTACGTCCATGCCTGGCTAAGCGACAAATAATTCTACCGCCAGGACAATGAGCAAACTCAACATTTTTATATTTTTTAAAACATTTCCGTGATTAGGAGAAGTGTACAAAAATATAAAAATGTCAATTTTAATTATTATTTTGGCAGTAGAATTTTATTTCGCTAAGCCAATAGTGGACGTAAAACGAGGTTTAGGTGTACATCGATTGTGACAGCACATATATCTCTGGTAGTTAATTCAGAGATGAGTGTAGCAACGATTGCGTTGTTGACAAGCACACATGCTCGAGGCATGACACGTGGGTTTGCCATTTCATTTTTACTGAAAGTAGCAAACACCGGATTCACAAGGTTTCCTAGATAGAAATTCCCCTTACGAATGTAAGGTTCTTGGACTAACGCCACTTGGGCTGTACCATTTTGCATAAGTCTACAAAGATTGATCGTTGCTGTTCTTTTGTGCTGAAGATTGATCTGAGCTATCCTAACCGTAGCCACTACCCAAACTAGGCAAGATTAAACTCTTAAAAATCACAGCACAAAAAAGAACAGCAACAATAAAGCCAGATCGGTATCGATTTGAGTGCGCCAAAGGCGAGGATGCACAGAATACACTGTGTAAAACGCATAATGCGAAACCATATAGGTGAAAATGTAAACTAATTAATAACATCTTCATAATCCCACCCTTATTCAGCCTCAAGTATGAGATTGAAGAAGGGCAGCTGATTGTCTCGGAGAAACACAAGGTATACCGCGCTATTGCTCCGGTTAGCACAGTAAGGGCAAATACTGTGGAGGGTGCCCTGATACTCCACAGGCTCCGTTTGCGATTAGGTTTTTATTAGACCCCCCTAACCATTCATTCCTAGGCACGGTAAGCGTAAAGCCGCATAACACCATGAATTAGGGGTCACCTGATTAGTGGATTCCTACCACTGGAACAGGTGGTCCGTAGTGCTATTCTTAGCCAGTTGAACTAACCGCTACCGACACTACACGGCTATCTAGGCTGATCGGGAAAAGAAGTTAATATTAATGATCAACTTCATACGGGCTCGAAAAGCCAAAAAAGTTGTTATCCCCGTCCTAGGTGGCCGATACACCAGTTCTCGTATATGCTGGATTCGCTATCAAGCGCACTAGTAAGATTGAGTCCCGTGGTCATCGATGGAGCCTGGGCAATTGAGTGGGGTACCCTCTCGACTAAAGGCGAGAGGCTAGGCTCTACTCGGAGCTTCGGCGTGGAACGTGGGTGCTGCGAACGTAGGTGACAAAAAAACCTACAGTAGGAACGGTGCAGAGTCCATAATTAACTCATGTGACCTTCTGGAGCCCGGTCTAAACCCTAGTTCAGACTAGAGGGTTGACGATGGATACATGCACAGTGACCATCTGGCGATTCGATCCGGGTGGAATACAGAGGAAGACGGTTACAGCCGAAGGTTCGGGGATGGTTTACCTCGTACTTCCATAAGCCCGCATTTGTGGATGATTGCTTATGGAGGGTTATACTGACAATCTATTCAGCGATGATCTAGTTGGAACCCCATGCCGTGCATGTGACGCCGCAATGCCTCGGTGATCCCTACCCAGAAGTGGATGCAAACCGGCATCAGAAGGCCGGCTCCAGCGGCACGTTATCCTCCATTTGGGACATTTGTACCATTCCTGCCTAAAAGCGAGAAGGAGGATGCAAAGAGCTCGCACCAATTAGAATCAGAATTACAAGGCGGTTAAACTGGCACTGAACAAAAAGACTAAGGTGCGTAAGCGAGAGTGCTTCGGAAGTCTCTGCCAGGCAGCTAACATGGGGTGATGCCTGTAGAGTAGTCATATCCAGAACGAAGGTCATGTCAGCACCCCCAGAACGCTTCCGAGATACTACAGAGGATCGTGCAAACGTTGTTCCCGCGCCATGGTACAATACCATGGGCCCCCGTCCCCTATGGCCAAACCAGCCAAAGCAAGGTCGCCCCGGTGACGAACAACGAGCTTATCGCAATAGCGAAGGCGCTTAAGATGGACAAAGCTCCGGGTCCGGACGGTATCCCGACAGTAGCCATCAAGACGGGCATCGAGGCTAGCTCTGACTTGTTCAGAATGGCTATGCATATGTGCCTAAACAGAGGCGAATTTCCGGAGAGGATGAAAAGGGAACGATTGGTTTTACAGCTGTAATCCGGGAAGGCACCTGGCGACCCGTCGGTATACAGACCTATTTGCCTTTTAAACACTGCCGGGAAACTGTTGGAACGGATCATTCTATCAGAGCTGGTCTATACCGAGAAACGCAAAGTCTCTGGCCTCTCGGATAACCAGTTCGGCTTCCGGAAGGGTCGATTGACGATGGACGCTTTTAGGGCTAGGGCTGTAACCAAAACGGCCGAGATATCGCTCCAAAAGAAGCGAACGAGAATCCGCTATTTTTGTGCAATCGTCACGGTGGGCGTAAAAATGCGAGGGGTCTGGGTTAGCCTATGCCGGATACTGGAGAGCTACTCACAGAATAGGGTGCTAATTTATGACACCGAGGAAGGCGAGATGAGCTACAGCATACCGCGGGGGTACCTCAGGGGTCCATCCTGAGCCCGGTACTATGTAACGCGGTGTATGATGGTGTATTGCCACTGGACGAAAAGCTGGTCGGCTTTACCGCTGACATTAACCTCGTGGTATACGGCGAGTGATTAAGAAGAAAAAAATGAGGTATACTTGAGAATCTTGTCATAATATTTTTTTTTCAATATTGCAAGACTGCGTATCCGTTTTCAAAAGTGCCATTTCCTCGGCCATTTCGCTGTATGACATAATGCCAAATATTTACCATTGAAGTTCGACATTCTTCCAAGGTTGTTATGACTCTTTGTGTTGGTCACTTGTTGGGCTTGTTTGGCCAAATATTTGTCATGTCTAATGGGACCTTAAGGTGGATATATGACGAAGCCACACCTTGAATTTTCAAGAGCACAAATCTGAAGAACCGAATGTCGAATTGAGCTGAAAAGTTGATCGATTGGTTACCCGCTGGTGGTGACCAATCGATCAACTTTTCAGCGCAAACCGACATTCGGTTCTTCAGATTTGTGCTCTTGAAAATTCGAGGTGTGGCTTCGTCATATCTTCACCTTAAGTGAAAGCTACAACGATACAGTCGTCAATTTGTCTCAATGGGTATTCCAATTAATTGATTCGCAAAAACATGAATAATTAATTTCACATTTAAGTTTATAACTATTATGGTGATTTACATAGCAAAACTTTGGTACAATGCTATTCTGGTTACCACATGCCCGTATATATCCTGAACAACGAAAAACAACATTAAAGCATTGACCTTGTTGGGCACCCCGTCAACAGCAGCAATCTGGAAACTAGAGCGAGAATTAATGCTACTCTGGGCTAGTATGGCCGATAAAATCACAAGAAAAAGGACAATCATACACGTACCTACCAACATCCCAACAAAGCGAACACGCCTCCCCATCGCCGTCATCGTTCGGATCGTGCAGGCTCCGGCCGGCCTTTTCTTCTGATTTGCACATGCTCTGCTCTGGCTCTGGGGCTGTGTGAGCCCGCATGTGGAACGTGCTTCGGACCCCACACATATTATTATGGATGAAGCAAAGCATTTCGCAAAAGGGTTGACCAGCAGCGTACATAACTACCAGCACAATGGGCTAGTGTCTGAATTTGAGAGCAGCATACGTGAGGTTAACGTACAATTGAAGCATCGAAAACAGAGCTTGGGGCTGGGAGCAGCACCAGGATAACAGACCAACGGGGGACCACACAGTAGAAAAATGGGTGCGGTACGACGGTGAAGACGACGAACGGTGGTGAGCAAATGTTTTTGGACCAGGTTCAAAAACAATTTCCCGGTAACTTTGGAAACAAAGATATGGCAGCGGGGACGAATCGGCAACTATACTATGCCAAAATGACACACAGCACGGCACACACAGTCAGTGAATGGCGACAAACAGTCGTATTTGGTTCGGACGTAGTTGCGATCGTTTGCAGATAAAGTGTAAATGGCTGGCCTAAAGAGGCTGGAGGTATGGGGTCGTCGGTTTGAAATTTGTGTCAAATTGACCGTTCTAAGTAATGGAGGGAAATTAAATTTAAGTGTTCATACGTTGTGATGGTGTGCACGCATATGATTTGAGTGAACGTGAACAAATCCACTATAAACACAAAAATGTCATGAAAAATATCAGATATGCTTCATATACCTTCTTCCATCTATAAATTAAGCGTTAAGTTGAAATAAGGATTCCTTAGAGTTTTTACCAACATCTAAATAGGTGGAAGTTTACTAAATACATTTTATGGAAATCATGTATTTCCAAAACTCCTCCCTTGTGCTTTTGCTACAATTACCCCAGGACGCCAGTGAATCAAAATTCATCCATCGCGCAACAATAATGACAATGTCGCACCCTGCATTTGTTGCAACAATCCACCCAAAGGTTTGTCCCAACTTGAACAGTATAGGACAAAGATCGTATATGCACTACGAGTTTAGTGATTTTTGAGCCTTGCATTACGATTTTCGAGAAGAAACTTCGAGTAGGTAAACACCGCAACGCTGATTAATGCTTACAGTTTCGATTTTAGGTCAATAATAATCGATTATTCACGAGTTGAAAAGTACGCAACAAATTCAACTTCTGTTTTGTCCCCAATAAAAAAAAATCGGGATTATGGCATTATCTGCCACCAGTTGGGATAAAGAGTAATCTTTGTTGCTTGTTCTGTGTCTCTTTTGATCGACAATTCTCTCCACTGCAGGACGCCATTTTCTAACTCTTCTATTTACGGCGCACACTGGGGCAGGATTGAAAATACACGGACAAAAACCTCTAGCTCGTCGAGATGTCGAGATCCACGTCGAGATGTGGAGATGTCGAGATCCGAGGTGTCTTCAGAGAAAATATTTCTATAAACAAGGTCGATATTCTGAACGGTAGCATATGTTTCTTACGTTATTCGCATAAAAGTCCTATAAGTCATATAGGGCCCATATAGCCGAGGCGGTAAACGCATGGGTTTTCAGCATGACCATGCTGAGGGTGACGGGTTCGATTCCCGGTCGGTCCAGGATCTTTTCGTAAAGGAAATTTCCTTGACTTCCTTGGGCATAGAGTATCTTCGTGCCTGCCACACGATATACACATGCAAAATGGTCATTGGCAGAGGAAGCTCTCAGTTAAAAAATGTGGAAGTGCTCATTGAACACTAAGCTGAGAAGCAGGCTTTGTCCCAGTGAGGACGTTACGCCAAGAAGAAGAAGAAGTCCTATAAGTGATTTTGGCCAACTTTCATTTTAGCGGTATGGTATCTTCGGCAAAGTTGTTCGGCTATTTATGCTAAAAAAGTTTGCCGAAGACGTCAAATTTCCAAAGCCTACTGTTCTTGAGATATTAGTCGTTTTATAAAATACCTACCTAAAATCGAGTTTTTTCATTAAATTACGTTTGTAAACAAAATTAATGTCCGTTTTTGACTTATAATAATGAAAAATACTAAAATAAAACATATATCAAAGAAATTAGATGGAAAAAAAAATAAAATATGCATTGCATTTTTTATAGAAAGTTCCTGAAATTTACGCAAAATGTAAATAGAACTTTCTTTTTTTTGTTTTTTTTTTTATGTGTATTAACGAGATTTTTAGCCCTGGGCTAGTTCATCTCGGGACCCACGCTTTACTTCCCTTCCGAAGGAAGAACTCACATTTTGCAAGTTTGTCGGGAGTGGGATTCGATCCCAGGTCCTCGGAGTGAAAGTCAAGTGTTCTAACCATCACACCAGGTCCACTCCACTATAGGACGTTCTTGCAGTCGGGCAAGTTCGGGCAAGTTTTTTCATCGGCGATCAAATAAAAAATACATAAGCTTTCATGTAAATTTTTTTCACCGACATGATATTTGATGATTTTTTTAAATAGCGTTCAAAGTTTACTGTTTTGTTTGAATTGGCTTCTTTAGCGTTGTTGAGATAATTCCATATTCTGAATCTGCATGCCAAACTGAGCCGAAATCCAAATTTTCATGAATTTTGGTGCCCGGGAACCTGTTTAAAAATCAATTTGAAGTTTGTATGGGAGCGATTTGTCGAATCACCCCTCGTCGCATTTTGTACTGGGTGGAGCTGTCAAACAGTTACCCAGCTGTCAAAAGGTGATTTCGAAAAATCTCTTTGGAATTGATTTTAGGTACCAAAATAACGTCCTAAAAATCTGCAAAAAATCAAAGCGGCTCAGAAAAAGGTGCTCGTTCGTATAAAATCAAAAAATCGATACATTTTTCTTAATTTAAAAACCCAATTAGTACAACATTTTTGCAGATATATTACCATGTTGTATGTTGCCAAGTGAACCATGAGAAGTATAAATGCAGTCTAGTCACAGGTTTAGTTATTTTTAAGCTTCAAACAAATTGTAAAACACAAAAAAGTCCTAAACATGCCATTTAGCCTTGGTTTTATCATTGTCTTATATAATCTTATTTAATAGAAATTTTTTTGTGTGTTCAATGATCTAAAAACTCACTTTTATTGGTGTTTCGGACATTTTTGTGTTTTACAATTGACTATGATAATATGTGCGAAAAATCAAGTTTATAGGTTTAAAATACTCAGTCAATTATGTCAGAAAAAAGACCTGAAAAAATAATCTGCAAAAAATAATCGGGTGAAGTTGCATGATGCTGTGTGCGCATGAAAAGTGTACCTAATTCGTCTGAAGATTACTAGTTACCATTGTAGATGATAGATTCGATGACCTATACTCAAAGTTGTTTCTTTTGGCATTCTTCCTGATCTTGTTTCATGGATTATCTCAGGAGTTCCTTTTGGGATCGCAAAGGATTTCTTCTGGGATTTCACCAAATTTTATGCAATTTCTCGATGAATTCTCTCCGGGCTTTCTCAAGAAAAACCTTCTACAATTCGCCCACTAGTATTTTCTTGTATTTTTGTTGGAGCTCCTGGAATTCCAAAAATCCCAATCATGAAACCTCACGGATTTTTTCAGGGATTTCTTCTGGACTTGAAAACGTCCTGTTGATCTTTCTTAGATTCAAAAAGAAATTTCTTTAGAAATATCAAAAGACGCTTAATAATGATTTCCAGGAAAAAAAAAAATCCAGAGATCGCAAAAGTATTTTCATGATGATTTTGAGGACCAGTGTACCAGTTATTATTTCCACAGATATTAATTGAAGGACTTTCTTTGCCTGCCATTGCATGATTTGTATTGTGGATTTACCGGCTACTTGGATTCCACTGGTTACTTAAGTAACCGTTCCAAAGTAGCTAGTTTCATGTTAGAAATCAAGGAACAATTCCTGAAGAAAAAAATACCACAAAAAACAACGCAGTCGGATCCCCAGGCTAGACCCTTGAAGTTCTTCTCAGATTTTCCAGGTATTCCTTCTAGAGGAATGGAGATATTTTCTATGTCTCTGGAGATCTTTCTGAGATTTTCATAGAAATTCATTCTGGAATTCCCAAAAAGTTTCTTCTGCGATTCATTCATAGCATCTTTCTGAGATCCCTCTAGGATTTCCTTCTGAGGTCTCTCTTGAACTTTCTTCTGGTATCCCTCGTGGAAATCTGATTTTTGTATTGATCCCCAAATGAAACAACTGCAAAACATTCCAGAAAGAACTCCAAGAAAATTCACAAGGATCTTCTTGAGGGATTCCAGAATTATTGATTTGATGAATCCGTGGATCAACTGGATACATATTCGAAGATATTCCAGAATCCCAAAATAAATTTCCAAAAATATCCTAGAAGGAACCCTAGGTGGAATGGCACAAGAAAATCTTTAAAAAAATCCCAGAGGAGATTCTTTGGAGAGTCTCAGAAGAATCTACTTTGAGAATCCCATAAAAAACCCGGAGAATTTCAAGAAGCATCCCCTTAAGAAAAAATCCGAAGGAATTTAAGAAGGATCCACTGGCTGAATTTTCAAAATCTTGCAGGATTTTTTCAGGTATTGCTTTGAGTATCCCTCCAATTTTTTTTCTGTAACCCTGCGGATTTTTAAAGCAATTCCTTCTGAAATCCGTTAAAAAGTTTCTTCTGCGATTCAAACATAAGATCCTTCTGAAGTTTCTCCTGAACTTTCTACTGGTACTTCTCTTAGAAATCCTGTGTTTTCTTTTTGGGAAATCTCTTATGGAAATCCAACAACAATTTTCCAAAAAGAACTCCAAGAAAAACCCCACAGAGAGATACCAGAAGAAAATTCTTGCTAAATCTGAGCGCCCAATTGAGAAATCCCAATAGAAATTTACGGAGGAATTCCAGAACCCCAACAGAAATTCCCAAAAACATCCAAAAAGGAACTCTCGAAGTAATAAAAGAAGAAAGTAAAAAAACAACTTTGAGTAAGTTCCTTGTACAGTCTCAGTAGAACTTTCTTGAAGAGTCCCATAATAAATATCTGGAGAAATTCAAGAAGCAATTTCTTAAGAAAAAATCCCGAAGGACTTCCATAAGGATCCCCGGTCGAAACCCCTGAAATTTTTCTGAGTTTTTCCTGATGTTCCTACTTATAAATTTATTTTGTGACCCTTGAAACATTTTTGAGATATTCCTAGAAATTTAATCTGGAATGTCTCCGAAATTTTGTTCTTCGATTCCTCTTTAGATCCTCAAGGATGTCTTTCCTAGGTTTTCCTTCAACGTTTTTTTTTCTGGTATTCCTCAGGGAAACTCTATTTTTCTTTTTCCTAAAACCCATATGCAGCATCTCCGAAAGCTTTCCAGAACGAACTCTAGGAAAAACTTCAGATGGAGCTTCTTGGGGGATCTCAGATGTAAATTTCTTGATTAATCTGACCTGCTTGAGAAAACTGAAAAGAAATTCTTGGAAACATCCTATGAGGAACACTCCGAATAAACTTTTTGAAGTGTCTCAGAAGGACTTTCTTGAAGAATTCCAAAATAAAAATCTTGAAATATTAAAAAAAATCCTGCAGAAAAATCCCGAGTTTAAGTTGAGATTTTTCCAGATGTTCCTTCTGGTATCTCACTGGAAATTTATTCGACCTATTCTAGAAATTAGGAGATACTTCTCATATTTTCTTAGGGATCCATTCTGGAATACCAAAAATAACTTATTCTGCGATTCCTCCATAAGATTCCTAAGTTTCTCCTAGAAATTATGCTGGTATTCGTTATAGAAATTATCTATTTTTTTATAAATCCCATTTCTTTCATAAATTTTCCAAAAAGATTTTTAGGAAAACTCCAGAAAGACTTCTTAAGTATCCCCAGAGCTCCTTGAGGAATATTGGAAGCATCTTTTCGAGGTATCTCAGAAAAAATGTTTGAAGGAATTATTTATCCGAAAAATATAGAGGGAGCTCCAGTAGGAGTTGCATAAGAAAAGGTTAAAAAATGCCAGATTACCTTTTTTTAATATTCTAAATTTATAAGCTTATATTCAACATATGGGTCATTCCATATGAAGTGACCGAGTAAAAGTGGAAACGTGTTATCGACCATCACGGATTTTGACCAAATTTTGTTGGAATGTTTGTTTAAATGGAGGAAGAAAAAATCCAAATTTTGGTACCGATCGGATCACCCCTCGGCCCGTGGCAGCACCCCTCGTCTGTGCCAATATAAGAAAAATCCAAGTTTTCCCTTCCTTTTGTTAATTTATTTCTTTGAAACTATAACATATACACATTTGTGACCTTCGGCTTTTTTGAAGAAAATTGTTGGAGGAATCCAGGAAAAATATTATTTTTTTTATACAGTGTTGCCAAATATGTTATTTTTCAATTTTAAAATTTTAAATCGATTTTTCGTCAAATGAGTATATTTTGATTTCAAAAATTTTGATTCCATCGTGTTTATCAGACATTTTCCAGTCGAAAAAGCTTAACTCCCCGAGGTCTTTTTGGCCGTTCCAGAGATTTAGCGTTTTTAAGCCTGAAAACCGTTTTTCTCTAATATATAAAATAAGTCCAACTTACAAGTTTCGCTAAGAAAACATTATTCGATGCAATTTAAAGGTGATTTGAGCTGATTTAGACCAAGGAGAATAGAAAACTATGTAAAAATAATAATATGACAGTGTTGCCAGTTTATCAATTATGGATTTATTAGAATGGATAACAATAAATTGTTAAAGTTTAAAATTTATGTATTATAATCCTTATTACAATTGAAATTCTACCTATGTCCACATTAAGGTTGACGAAGTGTTGCCAGACATTTTAATTTTATTGTAAACATCACATGATAACTTTTGTATCAAATCAAATTATCAAGCAAAAATCATAAATTCCTTTTTTGCAATTTTATTGCTATTGGCAACACTGAACCTTGATAGTTTTCGTTTGATGTGCATCTTTTTATTCTTCGAACACCTTTAATAAGGGCAGTGGTAAATTCAAATGTTCACTGAAATTTATTCATGGTTCAGAATTACGCAAATTGATTCCGACTGTTCTCGGACTTTTTAGGATTTTTAGCTTTTCAGTCCGATTGTGAGATCAAAAACAACCTTATGTTGTCATACTCCGACGCTTCGTATCGGATCTTGAGAAGGATCCCATGCGGATCGAAACGTTGGAATAAGAGAACATAAGGTTGTTTTTGATCTCACAATTGGACTGAGAAGTCAAAAAATCCTAAAAATGAGTTCAGAATTACGAAAAACCATTCTGTATGACATGTTATGCCTTAACATACAAGTTGCTATTCATTTTTTTTCTGTTTATCCATTGTTTTGAACTTGTACGGGGAAAGAAAAGTTCCTAAAAGTGAGTTCAGTTAACTTCATGACCTCGCATACAGACAGAGTACTTAGAGTAGAAGTTCTTTTTACCCAACAGCTAGTTCAAATTACTCAACTATCTATACTATGTCACTTACTCATTTTTAATCAATCTTAATGTTGTTTAGGTGCCTGGATAATTACACCTTGTACGCACTCCCGGATTGCTAGTCTTTTAAATGTGTCATCTAATCCTTTGCTTGGTCCTTTTTCATGTGCGAGACAATGCATCTCTACGGGAACTCAAAAATCCTTCTCGTGAAATTTTTACATTTAAACTAACTTTTGAGCTCTTTTTGCATCCTTGAGTAATTTGAACTGGCGGTTGGGCAAAAAGAACTTCTACTCAAAGTGCTCTGTCTGTATGTGAGTTAATGAAGTTAACTGAACTCACTTTTGGGAACTTTCCTTTCCCCGTACAAGTTCAAAACAATGGATAAACAGAAAAAAAATGAATAGAAACTTGTACGTTAAGGCATAGTATGTCATACAGAATGGTTTTTCGTAATTCTGAACTTATTTTTGGGATTTTTTGGCTTCTCAGTCCGATTGTGAGATCAAAAACAACCTTATGTTCTCTTACTCCAACGTTTTGATCCGTATGGTATCTTTCTCAAAATCCGATACGAAGCGTCGGAGTATGACAACATAAGATTGTTTTCTATCTCACAATCGGACTGAAAAGCTAAACATCCTAAAAATACACCAAGAACAGTCGGAATCAATTTGCGTAATTCTGAATTAGATTCAGTGAACATTTGAATTACCACAGCCCTTATTAAAGGTTTGTTCGAAGAATAAAAATTTGCACATCAAACGAAAACTATCAAGGTTCAGTGTTGCCAATAGCAATAAAATTGTAAAAAAGGAGTTTATGATTTTTGCTTGATAATTTGATTTGATACAAAAGTTATCATGTGATTTTTACAATAAAATTAAAATGTCTGGCAACACTTCGTCAACCTTAATGTTTACATAGGTAGAATTTCAATTGAAATAAGGATTATAATACATAAATTTTAAACTTCAACAATTTATTGTTATCCATTCTAATGAATCCATAATTGATAAACTGGCAACACTGTCATATTATTATTTTTACATAGTTTTCTATTCTCCTTGGTCTAAATCAGCTCAAATCACCTTTAAATTGCATCGAATAATGTTTTCTTAGCGAAACTTGTAAATTGAACTTATTTTATATATTAGAGAAAAACGGTTTTCAAGCTTTAAAACGCTGTATCTCTGGAACGGCCAAAAAGACCTCGGGGAGTTAAGCTTTTTCGACTGGAAAATGTCTGATAAACACGATGGAATCAAAATTTTTGAAATCAAAATATACTCATTCGACGAAAAATCGATTTAAAATTTTAAAATTGAAAAATAACATATTTGGCAACACTGTATCAAAAAAATAATATTTTTCCTGGATTCCTCCAACAATTTTCTTCAAAAAAGCCGAAGGTCACAAATGTGTATATGTTATAGTTTCAAAGATATAAATTAACAAAAGGAAGGGAAAACATGGATTTTTCTTGTATTGGCACAGACGAGGGGTGCTGCCACGGGCCAAGGGGTGATCCGATCGGTACCAAAATTTGGATTTTTTCTTCCTCCATTTAAACAAGCATTCCAACAAAATTTGGTCAAAATCCGTGATGGTCGATAACACGCGGTGTGTACACTTGGTGTGGAATGACCCATATGCATCAAAATCAAGGAGAAAACAGTGGTTTAAGTATTTGGGAAACATATGGAAAACTAATATGGTAGAGTGCATCGAACCTAAACAAATTCCCAAAAAAAATCCAAAAACAACAGCGGAAGGAGTTCTAAAATGTATGTAAACTGTGCATGAGACGTTAAAGTAGAATTTTGTCTTCAGCAAATGTGATCAGAGCATCGAAGGTCACTTGATAATGAACAAGATGATACTGGAATAATCCACTAGGTGGCGTTAGTGAGCCTTCTTCTTCTTCTTTTATGGCTCGACGTCCCCACTGGAACTTGGCCTGTCTCGCTTCAACTTAGTGTTCTTTGAGCACTTCCACAGTTATTAGTTGAAGGGCTTTCTGAGCCTGCCATTGCATGAATTTGTATATTGTGTGTCAAGTACAATGATACTCTATGCCTAGAAAGTTTTCCCGACCGGATCGGGAATCGAACCCGCCATCTCCGGATTGGCGATCCATAGCCTAAATCACTAGGCTAACTGGAGACCCCTTAGACATTTTAAAATGTATGTATCTCATGATTCAGATCACATAGGAGAATTTCAATTTCAGCAAAGTTAATCAGGGAATCAAGAGCAATCCGCTGGCGAACTGGTTAATTCTGATTTGTTTCGCTAGGTTAAGCTAGTGAGCTTGTTCACAAATATCGCGCTACATAGAAGAATTCTGTCTACAATCACACAAGGAACAAATGGGATAGCAACTTGAGACTGATAGGCATATTCAGCGTGTATGTGGTTGATTTTTTTTTTAATTTTATGCGAGAGTGGCACCTGCTACGTCAGATTACAGATCAATGTAGGGCAGGTGGAGAAATTGCTGTCGGCAATCGCTCCCCCATGGCAGACCATAGCAGGGTGATTTTTGGAAATAGAAGTATAGCAGATGGTTCACATTTAGTGCGTGGATGCTTGGTGTATAGGGGATAAATTTCTTACTCTGAAAATAATGCAACACAGTTCTTTGGTTCGGGCTCCAGCGATGGCAGAAAATAAAGAATTACGAATGAAAAAAAAGAGAAAAAAAAGTAGATAGAAAGATTAGAAGATGGAAGACTAAAGAAAGGGACGAGCCAGAGATTGAATTCAGGACCTTCTGCATACGACTCAAAAGGTTCCGAGTCATTTGGCCGAACGCCATTTCACCGAATGCCGTTTGTCCGAAAAAGTAATGATGAGCTTAAGAGATCAATGAGGGATGCATCACCACCCCCGCAACAGCAACAGGGAAGGCAGCAGCTACAGTGCTGCTGATACAAAGCAATAAGCCATTCGTCGGATCACAAATTAGTAATACACCTAAACCTCATTTTACGTCCACTATTGGCTTGGCGAAATAAAATTCTACTGCCAAAATAATAATTAAAATAGACATTTTTATATTTTTGTACACTTTTTCTAATCATGGAGATGTTTTAAAAAATATAAAAATGTTGAGTTTGCTCATTTTCTTGGCGGCAGAATTTTTTGTCGCTAAGGGGCGATTTCTTCACCCGGGCTTAAATTTTAAACCAGGCTTAGCAACATTTTAAGCCGGGCTTAACTTTTTTTCAATTTCTTCACCTCGGCTTAACTCCTAAACCCGGTTTAACAAAGCTACGGTTTACGTTAAGTGTGGCTTATTTTAAGCGGTGCTCTGAGGTGGCTTAGCAGCGCTAAGCCAGGCTTAAGCCGCAAATTGCAGAGTTTGGTTTTCTTCACCTGCTTCATGGATAATTTTTCCAAACAGCAGAAAACATTTTCAATAAAACATGTACACTTAGGAACGATACAATTGTAAAACGTTTGGATATGGACGGAGGCGATGATAAAGAAAATCATAATCTACAGCCGGCTCGTCGTCAATATAAAACATTCAACATCGGTATTTGGGACAATCAAGTTTTTTATATTTGAATTCAAAAAGGTACCGTGTTGATAATTTTGGAAATTTGTCATCCTGATTTGGAAGTCGAAAGTACATTTGCATTGACGTTTCTATTTATTTTAATCCGGTCCCTCCATAATTTCAGGTCACAATAAACATATTTTTGTCTCTTATGGTTCAAAAGATATTATTTTTTAACAAACAAACTTAGAATGAAATTTAAAGAAAAAGTGTTTTCTTATACCTTTTTAGACACTAATTTCTTACAAAAACTCAGTTCAAAGCACGTTTAGCCCATTGAATATTCAACATGTTGACTCATAATTTCAAATATAAAAAGTATTATTCGTGGTGTACTTCTAAACATGACTTATTTTGAATACCTAATAGGGTGACGTTGGATATTATTGGCTGGTTTGTTCTCTTCGTCGTGGGGGGTTTTTGTCGACCAAATGCCTGAAATATGACCATATCATTCAGCTTACTTTGGAAGGATTTGAGGCCAACTTTGAGTTTAATAGGTTTCGAAAACCTCCCATGACGAAGAGAACAAAACTGCCGAAAATACGTAAGTTCCCCTATCTAAAAATTGACGCAAGTAGATTTTGAAAATCTTTTTGCAACTCAGCACCATGGAATTTGATTTATACCTACCTACTTGCCGTATCACAACGGACTAGTTTTTCGTACTATACCAAACAATTGGCTTCTTTAGTGGTGTTGAGATAATTCCATATTCAGAATCTGCATGCAAAACTTAGCCGAAATCCAAATTTTCATGAATTTTGGTGCCCGGGAACCTATTTAAAAATCTGTTTGAAGTTTGTATGGGAGCGATTTGTCGAATCACCCCTCGTTGCATTTTGTACTGGGCGGAGCTGTCAAGCAGTTGGCCAGCTGTCAAAAGGTGATTTTTAAAAATCTCTTCGAAATCGATTTTAGGTACCAAAATGAAGTTCTAAAAATCTGAAAAAAATCATGGTGGTTCAGAAAAAGGTGCTCTTTCGTATAAAATCAAAAAATCAATACATTTTTCTTAATTTAAAAACCCAATTGCAATATGATTCATAATGCAACTGATTTCGGTTGTATTATGAATCATAGTGCAATTGTTTGACCCAAACCAGAGTTGTCACAGCAAGAGGTTGCCAAATTGTCACGGTTATAGTACAGCTTGCTTCTAGGCTTGCTTGATCAAAATTTAGTGTCTAGCATGATGGAACACATGACCATTTCCACCGAACCACCGCGAAGCGCGATGGTATTGTCTATCCGGTTGGAATCAAGACCGACATTCAATCAAAAATTGCCATTTTCTTGGTCCACAAGTGTCGCAACTGGTTCGCATCTAGTGCGCTGTGTTGCTGACAACAAAGGGAAGGATGCGCACTACCTTTGACATGATTGAAAAACGTCGCGAGTTGGGTCGCGTCGCGACTTGATTGTGCGAAGTCCGGTTTGGTGGCGGCCCGACAATACTGATGGAAATGATCATATTCTAGTGATTTGTTTTTCATTACAAGAATGTTTTGCAACTCGTTGCAAAACTCGATTTTTACAGCGCACATGAAATCCCATTTTTTCATGATGAATATTAATTTTCTTTTTCGAAGATATTCGATGACATTGAATCTAGATAGGTCGAAATTACATTTTCTGTACTGCAAAAAAAACGTTGTTTTATATTTTCGTACAATGCAGCGTGCATATTACAGGTCATATTACTTATCAAAGTGAATCCTGACCCAACGATACCTTCCCTACTAACAATCACTCCTTCCTGCAGCCTTTGGTGGAGACGTGCGGTAAACGCCAACTTCACATAACAAAGGTTGCTATTAACATTCCTTCCCTCTTCCAACCTGACTGCAAGGACGTGGCCGGCGCCGTTATTGTACCGTTAAAGAGAGCCTCTGAAGCCTGCACAGTGAGAATGTTGACCACACCCAGTCAATTATTCAGTTGATTCATTGTGCAACTGTCATTGGTTCGGGTCAATCACGGAGTAGCAAACATAGATATGTGCAGTCAGTCTAAGCTAAGCTAAGCTAAGCTAAATGCAGCGTGCATTGATGCATTTTTATATTAATATCCTATATCGCGTTACGTAATTTGTGAACAGCACTTAAACATTTTTAAAACAAAGTATTAATAACACCATCGAATGGAAATAAAAGTGGAATAAACTGTTTCTATTACCCCTAGTCGTGCATTGGGATCATTATGACCCCAAAACGTGCACTAGGTCAGCGAGGTGAGCGCAAGCCAAGGCGCAAGCTAATTCACAAAGAAGGTTAAGGGATTTCAATTTCTAGTTGAGGAACTTTGCTGTGACTTTCATTGAATGTACACAGAACAAAATTTTAAACATTTTCGAAAAATGGTCTGGACTCTGAAGCATCTCACGACCAACACATTTTCAAAAATTCACTTGGGTAAACGCTCCCTTAGTGGAGGTAGTACCAATAGTGGTGGTAGTGGCAATTAAGCACTATTTCGACCAAAAAGCTTGCAAATGACATTTTTAATAGATGTCTCATTCCTAATTAATAACATTAATTCAGTTTTTTGTTCAGGATTTGCCGAAAAACCTATTTTAAACAATTATTTTCCTTAATTTTTTTGCTCCTTTGCACCTATTGTGGTGGTAGTGTTCCTATAGTGGTGGGTCCCATAAGAATTCAATGGGATGCGCCACTATAGGAACCAATGTTAAATTTTACCTCCATAATAGGAACCGTGTACCTATAGTTGGTGCAAGTGATTTATTAGCAAAATATGGAATAAACAATGGTTTTTACATTTTTCCTAGCAAATTTAAGTAAAATACTACTGATTAACTTTTTAAACTTTTTGTTTTGTGGTTTTATAAATTTTATTCAATTATTTTACTACAAGGAGCTACTAATTGCACCACTATTGGTACATTTACCCTATCGAAATGCAACTCTAACAGGGCGATAATGGAGATTATTTACTCGAAGGCGATTCATGATATCAAAACATTAAATCAACATTGCAACGCCTTTTGTGCAATGTGGCACTCCAACTTTGTGCAATGAGAGGCAAATTCGAACACCAAATGTTGTGGAACGATCATATGTAGTAGGTACTAAATCGAAGATCTTCGATACTAGCGTTGAGTAAAATATCAACAGTCTAGGTAGTTCATCATTGCCTATTTCCTTCTGCATCCGAAAAATTTACCGAGTAATTACACTTTTCCTGCTAAAATTTCAGCGGATGATTTGTTGTTGTTACTCCATACTGCCTATAACGGGCATTTCAAAATATCGGCGGCTTAAAATGACGTTTCCATTGGAAAGTCACTGGAATGATATGGGACATTTCGTTAAGCTTGGCTTAGCGTAAGCCATCGCCTTTATTTGCTAAGCCGGTGTGAAGAAATGCAAATATTTAAACCTGGCTTAAGAATTTGGCTTAACTTTAAGTGTGGTTTAATATAAACCAGGCTTACGTCGTTAAGCCGGGTAGGTGAAGAAATCGGCCCTAAGTCATGCATGGACGTAAAAAAAGGACAAGGTGTAATTAAATAACTTTTTGTATAAGCATCCAATCGTTTTGCGGTCTTCAACGGAATGATTCGTGGTTGAATGTTCTACAAGGAGCGTTGGTCGATTTGATGTGCATTAAGGAGATAAGGAGTGACCACTGGTTTTTTTTTGTAAGTGTAACTTTTCCCTTAGTTAATCCTATGCAAACTTTGAACCGCTTGCACTAATTGCGCTGAAATTTTTCACAGTTCTTATGGGACCTCAAAAGCCATACAGTCGACTGGAACGAGGATTTAATTTTTGTCCCATGCTAGTGATCATGCCACTGTTTTCTATATCCGTGTATTGAAGTTGAAAGAACAGCGTATGATTCAAAGAAGCAAAAATCACTGCCAAAAAAATTCTCAGTTTCAACGCCAGCTAATCCCTTACTGCTAAAACTAGAAATAATAGTCTATGAATAAAAAAGGAAATATTTCTGATGGTCGTATTGGTAGCTAGAATGTTATCCAGATTTTGCCCACGCTTCCAAGAATTCGACCAAACGGCATTCGGCAAAACAACCTTTTACACCAAATGAAGTTAGACCAAACGGCATTTGGGCAAATGGTCGGACATCAATCAAAAAGTTCGTCCTCCATGAAAAAATTGCATCTTTTGCAAAGTTGATCAGAACATCAATAACTATCGGTGGGTAAACTAGTTGATTCTGGATTTATCCACTAGGTGATGCTAGTAAGCCCTAGAAATGTTATTCTTCTGAATCTGAAAAATCAGACTCTCTCTCTCTCTCTCTCTTCTTGGCGCAACGTCCTCATTGGGACAAAGCCTGCTTCTCAGCTTAGTGTTCTATGAGCACTTCCACAGTTATTAACTAAGAGCTTCCTCTGCCAATGACCATTTTGCATGCGTATATCGTGTGGCAGGCACACTACAGACTACAGACTACATATATTGAATTGAATGACGGTTTTGGCATTTATTATGGCTTGGAAAAAAATGGTCAACGCCACCTCTTTCCCGTAAATCCTTCTTAGACCTCACCTTAAGTCCTCAAACTGTTCTGAGTACAATGAAATTCCATTTATGCTATGTTACGTAAATTGGGGAAGCCACAAGTGAACGAATCAACAATTTTTCAATTCAATGAGCACAATAGCTTTGAGAAAACACCATCAACCCACGCAGACGTTCAGGTGGCAGCAATTCCTTATGTTTTCGACATGTTCCGGTTCAACCACCGCAAAAGCAAACAAAAAACTATAATCTGTGGGTTTACTTCATCACATGAATGCAAGTAAAAAACGGGAAAAATAAAGCCACGAATCAACCCACCCGCAAAAAAAAATGCCTCGGCTATCAATCCGTTCCATCCGCTGGTTTA
>NC_085138.1:314680347-314733983 GCF_035046485.1 Aedes albopictus | reverse complement strand
ACATCTGTAAAGGTGGGCCTCGGGAGCCTTTTAAGCTGTGGATTTTCTCCAGCAAATCGTTCAGCCATTCCGTGGTGAGCTTCTTTGGACCTCTTTTTCAGATTGATAGAATTTTTTCTTTTTTTTTTTTAATTTTCAGGCAATTCATTTGGGAAAATCCATTGGTAATGTTATTTAGAGATCATTCAGCAATTATTTTGATAATTTTTGCAGAAACTTCTTTGAAAAATTCTTCGGAAATTTCTTTAGAATTTTGAAACATTTTTAGGGTTTTTCGTCAATTTATTTGAAAAGGCTTTCAACTAGCGTTGGGAAATTTTGAATCAATGTCCGCAACATCGATGTTTTTGTTTCGATTAATCGATTTTTTTTATCGATGTTGAAGCCCCGTGAAATCGATCGAACCGATTTTTCACATTCGATTTTTCTTTCGATTCAAAATTATTAAACTACTTTTTTTTTTTCAGAATGCACTTTAGAATTAAACCATTACAAAATGTAAAATGTACACAAAATCGAAGTACATAAAATCGAGGGTCTATATAATCTAGGGTGCACTAAATCGAGGCATACCCTAGGGCATACCTGTATATCAGCTTTCTTGGGCAATCCCTACATAAGTGAATCTTTCTCAGCATTTTAAAGGGATCCTTCTTATGGTCTAGAGAGTCCCTTTCAGGGTTCTAGCGCATCCTTTTCAGGATTCTAGGTCAGTCCATCTCTGGATTCCGAACATTTTTATTAGAATTCCTCTCATGATTCTAGATTGATTTCTTTTAATTTTATAGAAAATCCCTATCAGGGTTCTGGGGCAATCCCTTGATTCTAACGGGATGTCTTTCAATACTGCAGGAGAATTTCTCTCAGGATACTAAGAGATCCCTCTCAGGATTCTGGAAGAATCCGCCAGGGTGCTCTGGGGACATCCGTCTAAGCATTCTGAGAGAATCCCGAGGAAAAACTTCTCTCAGAATTCTGAGGCAATCCGTCAGAGAGAATCCATCTCGTGAATCTGAGGAAGGAAATCCCTCAAGATTCTGGAAGATTTCCTATTGAATATTCTAAGAGAATCCATCTCAGAAAACTGGAGTAATCTCTCGCAGGGTTCTAAGGAAATTTTTAATAGAATTCTGGGAGAATTCCTATTGGAAGTATCTTTCTCTCTTTTCTAGAATAAGGTCTCTCAGGATGGCATTTGCAGGAATATCTCACAGAATTTTAGAGGAATCCTCACAGTTAAGAAAGTCTCACTCTTAAAAAAAAAAATAGAAATTTACACGTCACGAAAACTATCAACGAACATAAACATTTCATGACTGAATGGCAAATTTACATCCATCATGTAAGTTCGAGTTGGTTGCACAAGATCCCGAGCAGGAGAATAAAGCCAAGAATATAGCCGACGAATACCTGATTCAGGTATGGAAAACCGAATACCTACCTACAACCTGAATGAGGTATTAAGAAACCCTGCATAAGAGGTAAAATAGGGAATCGCGCCACTTGGGCGGTGGCTTCTATATTCGTCTGTTTTCCACTATAACTCAGTCAAATTTGAACCAATTGTCACAACTTTTGGAATGTGGTGAGATAGGTTTAGTATTTACCCGTGTACATCATTTCAAGTCAATTGGTTCAAAATTGACTGAGTTATAGTGGAAAACAGACGAATATAGAAGCCACCGCCCAAGTGGCGCGATACCCTACCTAAAATAATAACTGCTGCATATTCTGTGCATAACAAGTGAATAATGACATCAGGTATGGCAATACCTAAATAATGATCGGCCATTTTTCTATACAAATTGTGATTTTTCAATAATTCAATAATACTTGAAGCAGTCCTCAACACCAAACCAATAACTCGTTCAGGTATTTTATCAATACTTATAAAATATCAAAATAAGTTATTTTCAATACCTGGATAACCGACCAATTCCTTGTCTTGGTATGATACCTGACTTTGGTATGCTCCAGTTATGTGTCAGTTATTTATTCCTGCTCGGGATGTCAACAAACCTATCTCACCAGATAGGTAGAAACAGTTTTACATTTATCATTCGTCTCATAACTCGGTGATACAGCCGAGAGGTATAGTACGTGCCTCTAAATCAGCGGACCAGAGTTCGAATCCAGTTCATTATTTTACTTACATATGTTTTATCTCTCGCTTCGGCAATGGTGATTGCTTGCTCGACTTTTTTGTGATGGAAGACGTAAATTTGTGTCAAACAGGCCGCTACTTTTATGTGCATTGTACATTCAAGTGAGCTTAAATTTACATGATTTTTTCTAAGAGTACTCTTTAACAAATATGGAGGATTTTTTCTCTGCAGTATTATATGGGAATACCTATCAGAGTTCCAGGGAATCTCTGGATTCTAAGGGAATTCATTTCTGGATTTTTGGGTTTTTCCTATCAGGGTTCCCTACCAAGGGTGAAATCTCTTTCAGGATTATAAGAAATTTCTGGATGATCTGGGTTTATTCCTCTAAGGATTCTGGAAGACCCTCACTTAGAATCCCACTCAGAATTTTGAGGAAATCTTTCTAAGCGATATCAGGAAATCCTATAAGACTTCTTGGAGAATCATACTTAGCATTCTCAGAATTGTAGCGAAATTTCTCTCAGAATACTGGGGGAATATGTCTTAGGATTCCGGGGGAAACCCACACACTATTCTAGTGGTATCCTTCTCAGGATTCTGCGTTAGATCCTTTTCAGATTCTGTGGGAATTTAATTCATGATTCTGGAGAAATCCTCGGGATTCTGGGACTATATTTTTCAATATTCTGTGGCACTTTTTTTTTCAGAATTATTAATTATTTAAGAATCTCTCACGAGATTCTGAGCAGGATTCTCTAGAGAAATTTGGATTTTATAGAATCCCTCGCATAGATTTTGTGATTTCTTTTGGGGTTTGGAAGAAATCCTTCTCAGCATTCTACGAGAATCCCAGTAGAGTTCTGTTTTCTGTATTCTGGAGCAGTTGCAGTTCAGGATTGTGGAAGAGTCCCTCTTAGTAAACAGCGAACATCCTTGACAAGATTATGGGATGATTCACTTGATATTCTGGTGTAATAATTTAAATTATTCTAGATGAATCACTCTCAGAGTTCTGGGACAATCCGTTTCAAGACTTTCAATGATTCTGAGGGAATGTCTTTCAGGAATCTGCGGTAATTTTTCTGTTTTATGTGGGAAACTTTTCAGAACTCTAGAGAATCCTTCACAAGATGCTGGGGAAGTCCATTATATAAGTTTTCGCAACCCCTTCCAGGAAGAATCCTTATCAGATTTTCGGAAAAAATCCTTAGGTTTCTAGATATATTTCTCTTGAGAACTTGGAAGAACCCCTCATATGATCCTTCTCAGGATTCTGGGGGAATCACTCGTAGAATTCTGGGGAATACTTTTAGGGATTCTGGCAGAATTAATCTCAGCATTTTAAAGGATTCTACCCAGGGTTGTAGGGGAGTTCTGGCAGCATACTTGAAAGGATTCTAGAGAAATTATTCTCAGGATTCTGGGGGAATCCTATCTCCAAGAATTTTGTAAGAATATACCTCAGGTTTTTTGGCCATCCAGCCCAGTATTTTGAGGGAACCTTTCTCACGATTCTGGAGTAATCTTTCTTAGGGTTCTAAACTCCCCTTTTCAGGATTCTGGGTCATTTCTTTTAAGTTTCTTGGGATAAATTTTAAATTCCCAATATTTTTTTACTTTTTGGAAAATCTTTCAGTATAGATGATTTTATCTCAAGAATATGGAAGAATCACTCTTGGAATTTCTCTCAGGATTCTGGGAGAAATCATCTTGGGATTCTCGAACATTTTGGAAGAATCCCAAGGGGAAGCTTCTCATAGGATTTTGAGACAATCTATCATATGATTCTGGGAGAACTCCTCTCGAGACTCTGAGACAATCCTTCTTATAGATATGGACTCGCAGAAGCGCAAGCGAATTCCTACCAAGATATTGGAAGAGTCTTGCTTTCTTTTCTACATAGTGTCGCTCAGGATTCTGTTGTAATCATGATCTGAAGAAATCTCTCTCATAATTCTAGAGGAACTCCATTCAGAATTCTGGAGCAGTCTCTTTAAATATTCTTGGGGACTACTAATCATAGTTCTGGGGAATATCTAGATCTCAGGATTTTTCTTTTGATTCAAAAATATTAAATTTCATTTTTATTTTTTAGAATTCACTGTTTTAACGTTATATATTTTCGAATCAGAGTCGCGAAATTTTAATATTGTATTTATTTAGACAAGTAAAACTTACCATGAACTCGAACTACATGCAGCAAACGAATCGTAGTTTGCAGTTTAGTAATATTTTATAATATCTAATCGATGTGAAAACATCGATTTAAAGCATTCGATTAAATCGGTGAATCGATTCTGCTAATCCGATTAGAATCGATTCACAAAAATCGATGTCTCAGCCAGATTTGCCCAATGCTTCTTTCAACAATGCTTTTGTGAATACTTACCACAACACAGCGTAACAAAAATTATCTTTTGGTCTGTCTCAAGAGCAAACTTATGTGTCTCTGTCAGATTTTGGGCCGCTGAATCCGAATCTGGGCTCAGATTTGCTCCAGCACGTCACAACAATGTTGAGCTATACCTCAATTTATAGGGCAAAATATGCGATTGAGCATGGAAATATTTTTTTAAGCGATCAAAAGATAATTTGGTCAATTATCATCTAAATTAACGACTCATGTAAAATATTTCGTTTTACCAAATCGAATTTGATAGTTTTAAGCGATTTCTGTTAGGTACGATATTTCCCATACAAGTCATACTCCGAATGTTGCATGCAAGTTTACATACTATTTACACCTTGTCTTCAAAAATGTTTTAAATGGCGATTTTCTCGCCAAAAAAGTAAGGAAAATGTATTTGGTTACTCAAATTGATGGACCCCCCGTTAGTTAGAGCCACAATAATTTTTGCAGACCCCTCGATTTTGGTTAAATGAGCAACCGGTATAATTCGAAAGTTTCTCCAAAAACCACCTCAAAACGAAATGTTGTTGAAAAGAGGAAATATAGAGCTACTATTTACAGATATTTGCCGGGGCCCGTGGCGCAGTGGCTACACGTTTGCTTCATAAGCAGATGGTCATGGGTTCGATCCCAGCCCCGGAACTTCGTCAGTTGCTCTTCCCTCCGAGAGCGGCTGGCACTTGACCATCTTATGAGCTCTCATAGCTCAAACGGACCCGGATAATTTGATATCGGCGAACGGCAACCCAAAATGGAAGACCAAAAAATTCTTGAGGAACTCCTATACAAATTCCTATGATTTTTTTTTCTGAATTCCTTAAAGAATCCATGGAGATTTCCTTAGATTGCAAGGAGAAATTTCTGGGGAACACATGCAAGCAATTCTGAGGGAATCATTTTATGAACTCCTCCAGGACTCTGGAAAAAAAAATCCCGCCTGAAATTAATTTTGCGAGAATCTCTGGAGCAATGTGCACAGGATTTTCTGAGGGAATACCTGAGGAAATTGCTAGACGCATTCCAGCGGGAATTTTCAATCGAATCCCTAATAGAAGTTGATTTTTGGAAGCATTTTGAGAAATCTTCCATAATAAGAAGAAAAATATCTAAACTTTGTTGCAATCTACTACAAGTAACACGCAAACTCCGCCCCTTGGCTGAGATACTTGTGTCATCTGCAAATAACGATTTTTGACATCTCTGAGGCAAAGCAAGTAAGTCGGAGATAAAAAAAATATGATATTGGCTCCAGATTGCTCTTTGTGGAGCACAAGGATTGACAATTTTAGGATTCTTCAAAGCATTCTAGGGATGATGACTACACTAAGTATAATACAAATAACTTCTATTTACTATGAGTAGACCCTATGCCATCAAACAAATGTTCATAACACATAAAACCCTTGTTGATCACTTGCTCCTATCACACCACAATTCACAACCATCATAATGACAAATGTCCCTTTTTATTGTATTCGTCTATCAGCCGAAAGCACTCGTCGTCGTCATCCACAATCTGAGCACGTCAAAGGTGGTAGACATTGCCTATTCTGCGTGGTCTCCTTATTCTGATATTCGTTCACCCAAACAAACTCTAAAATTGACCCACCTTAACCGTACCTTATCGACATCATCGTCATCATCATCGTCATCGTGGGAAAAGACGGGTCTTGGAAAGAAACACCCCTGCCCTGTGTAGACGACCTTCGACCGCTATGTTTAACACTTGAATGAATTTTCACGGTTTTTCTTATTTTCCCAGTGCCCTAATAAATGTCGTTGCAGCTTCTTAAAATTTCTCACTTCTCAAAACTTTCCTATCCACCACCTCTGGGATCAGCGCCCGAAAAGTGCACGCCAATGCGAAACTCAAACAATGAAAATATTTCATTTCATCGCATTATTCACGGTCCAAAGAAGCACAACCCGAAAGCAACGGAAAGGATCACCGTTGCTGTTAATTTAGTCTTTTTTGCGTATACAAACGGTGTCACCCTTCTAGCCTAGGTATCTCTAGCAACCAGCTGGGTAATCGGCACCACTTCTATCGAGACTGGGCACCATTTCCGGATTTTGCGTTACGACTTATTTTTGCTCGGAACGAAGAAGGGTCGCCACGCCACCGTATGCCGGTTGAGCGCGACCCAATTCTACAAAGTTGGGAAAACTCGCAGCTAAATGAGCACTTCTTCCGTGAGGATTATGTTATTGTTCCTTCCAGCGTTGAGTGGCGCATTTGGATGTTTTATTGTAAACGGAAATAATGCTAGAAGTCGAATGGGACTCGGTAATTCGGTGGTGTCAAAATGCGCAACGTGAAAACTTTATTCTTCTTCGTGCTGTAACGTCCCAACTGGGACAAAGCCTGCTTCTTAGCTTAGTGTTCTATGAGCACTTCCACAGATATTATCTGATAGCTTCCTTTGCCAATGACCATTTTGCATGTGCATATCGTGTGGCAGGCACAAAGATACTGTATACCCAAGGAAGTCATAGAAATAACCCATATCCGCCCAGCGTCCTATAAATAGGACAGTTCTTTTGATGTGAATATCTCCAGAATTAGGCAAAATTTTAGAATACTTTCTTCAGAGGAGATGTTCTCTACATTCATACCTTGTGGCGTAAACGATGCTGCAAAGATTACATATTGTCACGATTTATAAGCTTCATTTCCAATGGGAAAGAAATTCATTTCCTTGGAATCTCGACAATGGTTAATAATTTATAGTTCATTTCTTCGACAGATTTGTCAATCAATACATACAAAAGTCAATGTATGTATAATTGTATGTTTATATGCTTGTTCATTTATATGTTTGTCTATTTGTATGTTTGTATGTATGTATATACATATACATGTATGTATGTTCCGGCATAAATCTGGAATGCGTCAAGAAATTTAAATCAAATTTGGCATACACATTTCTTAGGATGTGGAGGTGGGTATTGGAATTCAAGATGGCGGCTTAGATGCCAAGATGGCGGCCAAAACTCCAGAATGTATGCTATTTAACGGCAACGCTGGGTCAAATACTATGCAATATAGGTATCTATCGATCGGGCTTCATGAGAAGAACTCAAAAATGAATACTCGATGCCATTTTAAATCCAATATGGCGGACCATATCAAAGTTGACGGCCACGGAATGGTAGTTTCAGCTACACTACCATGGAATATGGATATCTATCGATCCGGCTAGAAGTCAACAATCAATATTTGACGCCATTTTGAAATCCAAGATGGCGACCAAAAAATGGTAGTTTTAGCTATAATACCATGCAATATAGGTATCTATCGATCGGGATTGATGAGTAGAAGCCAACTTGTACAGCGCTTTTCAAAAATCTGTATCCCATACAAAAATAAAATAGCCCCTCTAGCTCAAAAATTTGTTTTTCATATAAAACAAATCTGTATAGATGTCCAAAAATCTCTAAAATGCAGATAAATCTGCATATATGTGATCCCTGGTGAAGGGTTAGAGTAGAGGGTACAATTGAAGGTAGGGTTAAGGGTAAGGCAGTGGTTATGGTAGAGTAGGGCAGATTTTAGAGTTGAGGGATATGATAGAGGGTTGGGATAGAGGGCAGAGTAGAGAGTAAGGTAGAGGGTAGAGTGTAGGGTGAAGAAGTGAGATGAGATTTTCTCGAGATACTTTCAGGAATTCTTTCCGATATTTCTTCAGGCATTCCTCTCCAGAATCTATCCAGGATTCCTCCCGGGATTCCTTCAGATATTTGCTTCCGGAATTGCTGTAGGGATTGTTCCTGGGTTCTCTTCAGAGGAGTTGCTTTGAAAAATCATGAAATGATTCTTTTAGTTATTCTTTCCTGCATTCCTTCCGTAAATTCGTGGTGGAATTCCTTCAAAAATTTCTTCACCTCGGCTTAACCGGTAGGCCAGGCTTACCCATATAGTTAAACCTGATTTAACGCTTAAGCCAGGGTGAAGAAATCGGCCCTAAGTGATTCTTCCCAAGGTTTTTTTCCGGGGATCCTAGATTTTTTCGAAAATCCTATCTGAGTTTTTTCAGGGATTTATTCAATAATTCCTTACGGGACATCTTCGATGGTTCTTGCAGGAATTCCTGCTCAGCTTTCAGCTGGCATTCCTGTCATGATCTTTCTAAGGATTGCATCAGGTATTCGTTACAGGATCCCGTCAGGGATTCCTGCCGGAATTGCTTAAGAAAATCCTGAAAGGATTCTTTCAGAATTTCTAGCCAGCATTTTTTCACGGATTTCTTCAGAAATCACTTCACAGATTCATCCTAGTATACTTTCAAAGAGTTCTGTCGAAATATATTCAGCGAATTCTAGTGGAATTCGTTTAGGTATACGTACCGAGATCCTTGCTGGCGTCTCGGGAGTTTTTCAGGCATTCCTCT
This sequence comes from Aedes albopictus, assembly GCF_035046485.1. NCBI lineage: Eukaryota > Metazoa > Arthropoda > Insecta > Diptera > Culicidae > Aedes > Aedes albopictus. The sequence continues at coordinate 314,725,074 of NC_085138.1, read as the reverse complement.
CGATTTATACAGTATTTCCTTCCGGAATTTCTGCAGGGAATCCTACCAAGCTTTCAGTTGAGATTCTTCTCAGGATTCTACCAGATATGCCTCCCAGAATTCCTTCTGGAAATCCTCTCGGGATTGCTTTGGATAATCATGAGAGGTGTTTTTCAAGTGCTCTAGTAAGCATTCCTTTAGGGATTACTGCTGAAGTTCCTTCAAAGATCCCTTCCGGGATTTCGTAAAGGATTCCTTAAGGGATTCCTGCTAGGATTGCTCCTCGGATTCCAACTTGTATTCGTTCAAAGATTCCTGTGAATTTTGAGAATCTTGCGGGATTCTTTCAGGTATTCATGCCAGGATTCCTGCCGGGCCTCCTCCAAAGATTCGTTGTTTTTTTGACATTCCTCCCAGGATTTTTTCAATTATTCTTTCAGGGAGTCCGGCCGAGCTTCCAGCCGGAATTTCTTCCGTGATTTGTTAATCTCTATCAGGGATTCTGTACGGGATTTCTTCCGAGCGCGAATTATAGCTTTTGAGAGTAGGATAAAAAAAGAGAAACAGCGAGAAATAGGCTTTTTGATGCTCTTAGATATCTTTAGTAAATCATGATGGCATCTGACAGTTGTTTTCTTATTTTTCTTCAGTAGTTATCTTCTCTTTCACTTATTATAGATGCATTGTATCTATACGGATCAGAGCACAACGATAGTATAAAATTTGTTCTAAAATAGAGCTTGAAAAAAAAAGTAGATGTAGAAGACCCACATAGAAGGCATTTTTTGGAACTACACCATATACTTCCATGTTTTATTTTGTGAAATCATGTTTATTTCATTGGAACTTGACTGCCGATATTTTTTTCATGAAAATTACAATTGTAAGACACCTTAGGCGTTAACGGATTAAATATAGGTTTCTCTTTAGAGATACATTGTCATTATTATGTGGCTCATCAATAAAGCAACTTGGTAGTCTGTGTTGATCTTGAGAACGGCTTTTTTTGAATTGATAACGTTTGAACAATAGTTGAAATATTATTTCAGCCTTTGTACGTAATCCTCAATTGCAATTGGTAGATCAAAAAAAAAGTTTTTTTTTATGGTGGTTTATCATTTTACATGTAGCCGAAAGTCACATTATCTTTTTGATATATCTTTGATAATGCCCAGAATAACACCATAAAACCCACATATTGTTCACGAATAAAAAGTCACGAAGAAGTACAAACATAAGTGGAAAAGCCGTGTAGAGTATATCTGAATGAAATTTTATATCAAAACATGGAATGATGACGAACCTGGGCGTGTTAGTGGAATACCTGTAGTATGAGACACTGAAGACGACCTTACAGTTTAGGTTGAAATACGAATCTGTCAAAGGATGCATATTCTTAGTGGAATTATTTTTTTATTATCTTTATTAAAGAGACTTTTAGCCCGTGGCTGTTAGTGGAATTGAAAGAAACAGTACTTCACCCGCTTTTCTTCTAAAAACATGGAATTTTTCTTAAAATTTTACGTATGGTGACAACGTAAAAAGAGTTTGTAGAGTACCGAATGAAAAATTCATTTATTTTATCAGAAATCATTATCTGTGTAAAATCTAACTTCTACAGTACTTAAACGTTTCGTTATGCTACGCACAGTGTGCACTTTTCATTTAATTTGTTTTCGAATTTTAATATGAGAAATGTTGAACACTGCAGTTGAATTGAAACTACATGAAATTACAAGAGCCATACATACTTTAAGGCGTTTGTTAGATTTCTATTTCAATTTATAAGTCCATTTTCTATTTTTTAAGTAGTTATCATCTCTCTGACTTGGTTTGAGCTGTATTGTATCTATACGGATCAGAATATAACGATAGCGTAGAAGTTGTTCTGAAATGAAACTTGAGAAAATTATCAGATGTTGAAATTTTTTTGGAACTACACCATAGAACTCCATTTTTTTCTTCAAACTATGCTTATTTTATTGTAAATTCACATTGTTACCGAACGATAACAAATTTGTTTAGTTCATTATGGTGTGTGGAATAAGGGAAACAGTTTATACGAGTTAGGCTTAAACGGTTGATTTAAAACAAACGCAAGTTTCTGAGAACTGGGTGAAAACGCATATCTGCGATGGAAAACACAAAAACTGAAGTTGGCTGCGATGCTATAGCGGATATGTGGAACGCCAGGGGCTGAACGATAACGAAGGACTGGGTGAAGAAAACGAAAAAGGGGGAGTCGAATAACAGCCGCCGAAGAGTGGTGAACCTCGCAAAAGTGGTATCGTCGGACAGCTCGGGCGCACGGTGAATACGCCACTATTACCGTTAAATGCAATTCCAATCAAGTTGTCGGCGATGATTGAGATATTGCTATATAAAATCACTCTATTGGTCATTAAGTACCGCTGAGGAAACATTTGGTCGTCATGGTTGCTTTTCACGGTAGATCAATCATAGTGCTGCATAAATCTGGTCTTTGATCTCTTAGCGAAGCGTGTTTTTACGAATCGGAATACATTTTGTAAATAGGAACAGAAATCCTTAAACGCCTAAAAGTATGCAATGCCCTTATAACTTCATGCTGTTTGAAACTGTCGTGTTAACAACTTGTTCAACATGTTTTTTATATTTTTCAGGCATAAACCCTACTAATAGGAGCAAGATTTTATGAAATTGACGCGAAAATATTTCTGGCCACCTGTTTGTATGAAGCCGCCCCATAGTGCTGCGGCGCAACATGTTTATACGACGGCCGCCTGTGACGTTCCTGGCCGCCGTTCGCTGGTCGTGCCGAAGGCACCCTCGACTGGTACCCCGACCGCTCGCAGACCGCCCCGACAGTTGTAAAGCAAGTACCTGGAATAGCCCAATACAAAATTTAAGGTAAATTACCCTGTAGTTGTGCATAGGTTCAACACCGTCCGAAACACCCCCTCTACTAAACGCCCTGGGACCCGGGAGACCAAAAGAAGGCCTTGAGTGCCCACCCCGGAAGCGGCCGAGGCTCAGACCAGCTGCTTGCGGCTTAGGTTAGTACCCGTCTGGGACGACGAGTGCTCCCGTGGTCATAAGAAGTTTCAACCTTTGGTAACGAATTCATTCAAAGTTTCAAATTGTGACCTTAGGCGTTAACGGGTTAACATAGGAAACCGCCCAACCTTCGTGGTATCAGTTAGAGAGGAAGTGTTAGACTTAACGCTCTAGTTAAATAAGCCACAAGCTAACCGATTGGCATATGTCAGATGTAGAATCTTTATCTGACCATCGCTACATCTTTTTTGAACACTTGCATGTAAAAAAAAAAACACTTAAATGTTACTTCGTAAACTTTGAGTTTCAGGAATCCCCAGTCAATCAAATGGAATCTTTTAAATGATTTAATTTAATTTCATGGATACTCATCATCCATTGACACTCTAAGTGATTTAAATGCTGCCTTTGCACACTGGGGCAGAACGCTGTTTTGAACAGACAAAACCTCTAGAGCTGTGCAAAATTCAAAAAGAAAAAGATTGTTCCATAACAAAAATCTAAATAATCACGGAAATTGAAGGTTTTTCTTATTAAAATAACCAAAGAAGGTGATCTACAATTTATTTGATAACTCATGGAGCAGCAGGTGGAGACAGCTAAATTTTTGGCCAAAACATGTCAATGCCATCGATATTGTGGGGAAAGAAAAGTGGGGTAACTCGAGGCTTTTGTTACAAACTAGTATGAAATCGTCTCGAAAACAAATGAAAATTAGCAATTGAGGCCAATTTTTTGAACTCCAAACATGATGTGAAACAATATTCCGATTATTTTTTCAATGCAGCATGCCTGGGAAGTTATTGTGATGAAGCGTATATACAATGTAATTGGTTTGGCGCTGCTCTGGTCTATATATACCACATAAATGTATATCTAGATTTTTTTATTGAGAGGGAACTCAAGTAATATTATTTTTCCAACCATATACTCATACAATAGCGGAAGGTGGTGGAAACTAATTTTTTGTCCGATCAAGTGTTCGACTATCTAAGAACATGTGTCTGATAAACGTAGCGAGAGAACAATGGGACATATCGAGATTTTTTGCTACAGTTTGCAGTTTGAAATTATCGTAAAATATATTATATACTGATTATGTGTTTATGAATACAGGGGATACTCAAAATAACTGGGACAGGTAAAATTTTCACTTTTCAAAAAATGTTCAACTCAATGTAACTTTTTGAAAAGGGCATCAAATATTCTCAAATTTTTAGTGCAAGTTCATCAACTAGTTGTGTATCAGTGGTTCAAATTTGGAAAAGATCGGGCTATTCTTCACGAATATATAAAGATTCTTGAAAAGGGTATAATTATTCGATAGCCAACTTTGGGCTTTTATATCTCCGGATTGAATGAACTGATTTCAATGAAATGTTGACCATTCATGACTTATATGATGAACTCTTAAAAACGTTTAACTTAACTTTAAATTTTTAACAAAAGAAAAAGTTATAACGATTTCATTCATTTCACGATTTTTTAGTAAATTCATCAATTTCTAATATGCACCCCATTACTTTTTCAATTTATTAGCGGCTATGTTGTAACCTTCCTTCAAAACACATTTATATATAAGTCATTTAGAAGGAAATTAATTGAACTATAATTTGCATCTTTAATTTTGAAACGATGTTGAAGTTTTGGATAATTTGGTGTTTTATTAGAAAAATAATCTAATCGTTATAATTTTCTTCCGTGTTAAGAATTTTAAGTTAAGTCAAAGGTTTTTCATAGCTCATTATACAAGTCATGAATGGTCAAAATTTCATTGCATTCGGTTCATTGAATCCGGAGATATAACAACTCAAAGTTGGCTATCGGATAATTTTACCTTTTCCTAGAACCTTTATAATGGACAATGGTCCGATCTTCTCCAAAATTGGGCTACTGATACACAACTAGTTGATGAACTTACAGTAAAAAATTGAGAATATTTGATGCACTTCTCGAAAAGTTACAGCGAGTTGAACATTTTTTTGAAAAGTGAAAATTTTACCTGTCTCAGTTATTTTGAGTAACCCCTGTATATGCTCATCAATCAAATATGATATTTGTTAAGTCAATATTACTGCTGAAGCTTACAAACTATTATTTAGTAATTACTAGCTGTCCCCGGCAAACTTTGTATTGCCTTACTTCGTTTTTTGACGTTTCAAGTCTCTAGACAAGCCCAAGTCCCCGTTCAAAACGTATGAAAACCCGATTTTAAAAAAAATTCATTTTTTTTTCCATGTTTTTTGTCTCATAAACCTTCCTTGGGTGAAAACTAACAGAACAAAACAAAGACGACCCGAAACGGACGCTCCGTTCGCAAGTTATGCGCGGTCCCACGTATGCCACTGCATTTTTATATATATATATATATATATATAGATATAGATATATATATATATATATATAGATTTGTTCATATGCAACATTGTTAAGACGTAGGGTCCAAATCAATATAAATAACATATCTAGATATATATTCTCATTAACCCGTATCCGCGCAACAGAAAGAAAAAAATTCAATTGGCTGCCATTTCGTCAATTTTCAACCGATTTCTTTCATTTTTTGACCATTGCATTGTTTTGATGCCTAGTTTTAGGAAACCTATTGGTCATTTTTGAATTGTCCGGCTATCCGGAGTTATTCCGGTGAGTCACTGGGTCACATCCGGTAAAAACGACCCCAACTTCCTTTCGCCACTCAATTTCTTAGAGTAACTGCTGAAAATCCAGTTTCATTTTAGCAAATTGTCATAATCTAGACCACAGTGATATTTTCAGAAGCAAATTAGGCGAAGTAACCAGTTCCAGGCTGGATCCCTGCCTGGAATCTACTCCAGGGACCCTCAGGGAACCGGCCCAAGAGCGGTCAAATATTATTTTTCGCAATATGGGTATCAAACTTCAACCTTTTCTTATACCAGTTAGAAAACGGCCCGTACAAGATGTTTTGCGCACATTGGCCACCGGGAGGACCGATCCGGTGATCCCACGCGGAACAAGATGTCGGCCATTTTGAAAACTGTTTGCATCCCACATTGGGCAGAACGCTAGTGCTCTGGATAACCATCCTAGAGGTTTCGTATCTTCAGAGAAATGTCTTGTAACAGTTTTTACTATAATCTGGTTATCTAATACTTGATCTAGATAAGTTGAAACTGATCTAGATCAGTTCTATCTTTTCATAGAAGTGTCCTAGAAGAAAAATTTCTTCTGCAAAGATGTTCATACTGCTGTTTTTGACATTTCTTCCGAAGGCACCTGGACTGTAACATGTAAACAAAAGGCACAGTGGGCCACTTCATGAAAAATGTAAAAAAAATCATGTTTGATCAATTTTTCGTGAAACAATATTCTAAAATAATGCTTTTACTACACGTTTGCAACCGTATCCGCCCAACAGAAAACAAAATATTCAAATGGCTGCCTTTTCGTCAATTTTCAACTGCCTTCTTTCATCTTAGAACCATTTGAATCGTATTGATGCCTAGTTTTAGGCATCCTGTTGGTCATTTTTTGATTGTCCGCCTATCTGGATTTCCCTTTGGAGCTAAATTTCTTAGTCTAAATGCTCAAATTCCAATTATATTTCAACGAATTTTCCCAGTTTAGCCCAGAATGATAATTTCAGAAGCAAATTAGGCTTCCCATACTTGGATTTTTCTCCAGAGCCCTCAGGGAACCGGTCCAAGTGTGGTTAAATATTATTTTTCGTCCGTGTTTAGCAATATGGGTATCAAACTTCATCATTTTCTGATGCCAGATAGGAAATGGTCATTAGAAGTTTTCCTCAGGTAATTCTGTTGAAATGATCCCCCAGGTAGCTAGATATTATTTTGAAAATTGCTTGCGTCTCGATGGTATAAATGTCTAACTTCAGCATATGCAAAGTTCGTTTATTATACAGTTATGAGCAGATGCTTCTGCGATATTAGCCTCCCAGAGTACTGTTCCGATGACCCCTGAGGAACTAGACAAGAGCCGTTCAAAAACCACGTAGACTCTTAGGGAGGGAGGTCTGGTCAAAGTTTATGCTCCATAATTTCGAAATTTTGAATGATCGAAAGTCTAAAAGTGGGTAGGGGTGTTTTGAGATGACCAAAGTTCGGTCTACGTGATTTATGAACGACCCCAAATAAAACAGTAGTATTACGGGAAAAGCACGATTGCCGACGTTTTCAACACGAAGATGTGGAAATAACGTTTTACTATGTTCTGCAAAGTTGTTACATATTTGACACTATACACACGGAAGACAGTCCCGGTGTTCCCCCGGGAAATCTGCATCCGGAGAAATGCCGCACCACATCAGTATGGGCAATTTTTTTCTAACCAATTGATACTACGGTTTCGAAATGTCATCTATTCAAGGCATGGATTGTTTGAAGGAATGTTTCGGTGTTATCCCGTGGAAACTGTTTTCGGAGAAATTGAAATATTTTTCAATACGGCAATTATCTATTTTGCGAGCTGATTTCACGAATGAAAATATGACAGGACGTGGAGTATAATATCAGTATCAACACGTTATGACATATGAGGGGGTTAGAAGCAAAGCGGTGTAAGTGACAAAAGCCCACTTTCGAGTAAATGAGGTTTAAAATTTTTGACTAATTTTTCATCCCATACAAAATGTATGGAGTTTCAAAATCAACCCAATTTTCTCTGATATATTGTAATTTTTCCAAACATCGTAGAAACAATCTTCAAAAAGTTCCTGATAGCTTGAAATCTGAAGAATTTTATGATATGCTCAGCTCAAAATCGACAAAATGGTCACTTACACCCCTTTGATTCTGGGCCCCTCATATATGGGTATCGAGGAAATTGACAAATGGACGAAAAAATCGGAACTATGAAGGTGATGATTTTGTTTGCAGTTTTTCGTTAAAAAGTGAAAAAAGGGCAGGTTTCATGTTATTTTTCACAAACACGACCATAAGAAACCCCGTAGGAAGAAAAAGTGTTTCTCGGCTCAACAACCTTCGAAGTCGCGATTTTTTTCGACTAGACTAATTTATATTTTTTTACTCTCTGCTACTTCTTTGCAGCTGATCGATATAGGAACGTCTATAAATTCCATCACAATTCGTGAGGGGAGGAGCAGGAATTGAGCAACAACTCATTCAAAAAATCCAGAGTTCTCAAACAAAAAGTGGTACATAGGGGTAAATAAGTAAAAGGACAGTTTTTGCGTGACGTTATTTATGGTCGTTCCATAATGTTAGAAGTTAGTATCAGTGTGTGGGTCAATATGAAAAGCCTTCACAGTGACGTATATTTCAAAATTGCAACACATACACCGATGCCGCTACGCTGATGCTTTGAAGTATGTATGCATGCGCTCAAACCGATCACATCTTCGTGTTGAAAACGTCGACACTCGTGCTTTTCCCGTAATACTACTGTTTTATTTGGGGTCGTTCATAAATCACGTAGACCGAACTTTGGTCATCTCAAAACACCCCTACCCACTTTTAGACTTTCGATCATTCAAAATTTCGAAATTATGGAGCATAAACTTTGACCAGACCTCCCTCCCTAAGAGTCTACGTGGTTTTTGAACGGCTCTTGTCTAGTTCCTCAGGGGTCATCGGAACAGTACTCTGGGAGGCTAATATCGCAGAAGCATCTGCTCATAACTGTATAATAAACGAACTTTGCATATGCTGAAGTTAGACATTTATACCATCGAGACGCAAGCAATTTTCAAAATAATATCTAGCTACCTGGGGGATCATTTCAACAGAATTACCTGAGGAAAACTTCTAATGACCATTTCCTATCTGGCATCAGAAAATGATGAAGTTTGATACCCATATTGCTAAACACGGACGAAAAATAATATTTAACCACACTTGGACCGGTTCCCTGAGGGCTCTGGAGAAAAATCCAAGTATGGGAAGCCTAATTTGCTTCTGAAATTATCATTCTGGGCTAAACTGGGAAAATTCGTTGAAATATAATTGGAATTTGAGCATTTAGACTAAGAAATTTAGCTCCAAAGGGAAATCCAGATAGGCGGACAATCAAAAAATGACCAACAGGATGCCTAAAACTAGGCATCAATACGATTCAAATGGTTCTAAGATGAAAGAAGGCAGTTGAAAATTGACGAAAAGGCAGCCATTTGAATATTTTGTTTTCTGTTGGGCGGATACGGTTGCAAACGTGTAGTAAAAGCATTATTTTAGAATATTGTTTCACGAAAAATTGATCAAACATGATTTTTTTTACATTTTTCATGAAGTGGCCCACTGTGCCTTTTGTTTACATGTTACAGTCCAGGTGCCTTCGGAAGAAATGTCAAAAACAGCAGTATGAACATCTTTGCAGAAGAAATTTTTCTTCTAGGACACTTCTATGAAAAGATAGAACTGATCTAGATCAGTTTCAACTTATCTAGATCAAGTATTAGATAACCAGATTATAGTAAAAACTGTTACAAGACATTTCTCTGAAGATACGAAACCTCTAGGATGGTTATCCAGAGCACTAGCGTTCTGCCCAATGTGGGATGCAAACAGTTTTCAAAATGGCCGACATCTTGTTCCGCGTGGGATCACCGGATCGGTCCTCCCGGTGGCCAATGTGCGCAAAACATCTTGTACGGGCCGTTTTCTAACTGGTATAAGAAAAGGTTGAAGTTTGATACCCATATTGCGAAAAATAATATTTGACCGCTCTTGGGCCGGTTCCCTGAGGGTCCCTGGAGTAGATTCCAGGCAGGGATCCAGCCTGGAACTGGTTACTTCGCCTAATTTGCTTCTGAAAATATCACTGTGGTCTAGATTATGACAATTTGCTAAAATGAAACTGGATTTTCAGCAGTTACTCTAAGAAATTGAGTGGCGAAAGGAAGTTGGGGTCGTTTTTACCGGATGTGACCCAGTGACTCACCGGAATAACTCCGGATAGCCGGACAATTCAAAAATGACCAATAGGTTTCCTAAAACTAGGCATCAAAACAATGCAATGGTCAAAAAATGAAAGAAATCGGTTGAAAATTGACGAAATGGCAGCCAATTGAATTTTTTTCTTTCTGTTGGGCGGATACGGGTTAAATATACTGGCCGAAGGAGCACCAAATATTATTTTTATTATATTGGTGGTTCATCTCAGTTATTATCCAGCATGTTACATTGAAAAAATAGTCAGAAAATTGTTTTACATCATGTTTGGAGTCCAAAAAATTGATTTCAACTGTCAATTTTCATTTATTTTTGAGGTGATTTCATACTAGTGTATAACGAAAGCCCCGAGTTACCCCACTTTTCTTTCCCCACAATATCGATGCTAGTGGAATTGACATGTTTTGGCCAATAAATTATCTATCTTCAGGCGCTGTCTTGTAAAAGTTAGGGACCAAAATGAAAAAAAAAACTTTAAATAACTTGTCGGAAAATTAGCCTGTTAGTGATCGGAACGTTAAAACATAGATTGGTTAACGTTAAACAGATGAAAATGATGAAATCCAAGCAGGTATTTTTGGAGGAATTCCTGGAAGAGTCCGTAAACAAAATCTCTAGATTTCCTCAGCAATCCTAGGAGAAGCCTCTGGGCAATTACAGTAGATTCAGGGGGAATGTAGGGGTGAATTCCTAGTGAAATCTCAACAAAAGTACTATGTAAAACAGGGACACCTAAGTGAATCCGAGAAGGTGTTCATGGTGCTATTAACGCAGGTATTCCTGGGGGAATCCTAGCCGGAATAACATTTTACTGTACACAGAACGAAAAAAGAGTGTAAAGTTCTGTGACATATGATGCACATGGTTGGAGCGTGGGATATCACAGAAGTTTACATAACATATCATGTAAAAGTCATGAAGTATCATGTAAACTTCCTTTATATGTCATGTAATTCAGCATGACTCTGTGTGTTTACATGACATATAACACAAATTTACATGATACATCATGTAAACTATCATAAAAGTAAGTTTACATGACTAAACTGAAGTTTACATGACGTGTAAATCTAATTATTTTTATCTGTGTAGTTTCTCTGAAGGTTGTTATTCCACAAATTTTCTACGTTATACGGAAGCAAAATATACGTTGTATCGAATCCGATACATGTCGAGGGTAGGTTATATCGAAGATTACCTGTATTCCATAAAATATGTTGGTGAAATTATGGCACTAATGCTGTAAATATGAAAGGTACAAACATGGAAATTATTACATAATTACAATGCAAACAAAATCATAAATCATTAACAGGTAAAGCATCAACAAAACGAATAATTCCATCGACGCTGGATGTTTATTTGCCCATTCTGACCCCCCAGTACCGGGCATCAGCAGCGTTCCAAAAAATGGGCATCGCTATGAGCCTTCCAAAAATAAAATGTGCGAAAATCCCCGTCATGTTCGTGTCAGTGAATAATTTTCCCACAATCAACCGCCAACTGCTGCTCTAGCCAGCCTAGCCTAGGTAGGTACTTTAGTACGCGAATCCATTTTTACCTCGCTGCCCAGGTGGTGTATTTTCGCGAAAAGCTGTTATTTTTTTTCTCTTTTTTTCGGCAAGCTTGGTTGCTAAGCTGTCCCACATAAGGTAGGTAGTATGTACAACATGCACTCGCGACAACTTCCGTGACGACCAGCAACGACCCGGCGGCGGGTGAAGAAGCTTTTTTCCCTATGATTAATTAAACTTCTGAATTAATCTTCTCTTACGCTACCCCTCTGATACCTACGCGTCTCGAAGGGTCGTTCTACCTGCTAGGTAATGCAACAGTGAAAATTTCATGCAGCTAAGTATAGTAATTCTGGCAGCCCAGACTGCAGACAAACAATTCCGACAAGGTACAACGGTGGCGGAACATGCAAAGTAATTTTATTCTTAGAAAACCCGATTTAATCCACCTATGGTGAACAGAACCCTTCTTACACTTATTAAAACTATTGTTGAATTATTTGTATTTAACATATTTATTTTGTGTGATGGACCAAAAGTTCTAGAAAATATTGTGGATTTGGCATCTAGTGGATTGGTTTCTAAAATAGCATCATGGACCATGGACTAAACTACCAGAAATGCCAGACACCTTCTAGAATCTTGTGTGAAATTAAAAAAAAAATAGCTTACATATTCTGGAATATTGTATCTTTTGTTAACTGCCAAAAGATCTTGTATCGATTAACAATAGGGTAAGAAAATCAGCGAGATACACTTTGACTAATATCTCTTAATCAGTCGATTAAAATAGCTCCGAAGTACTTGGTATTCGTGGTTATGGTGTAAAAAGGACAAAAATGATATATCTACTAAGTTAATCAGTTTTGGCATTAGCTAGTTATTTTGGCTGTTCGGTTCTTGCATTTTTCCCACAATATATAAATTTAAAGCTTTCATTTAACATATTGTTAGTTTTCATAAAATTCCTGTGTATTTGTAATTTGTTATTTATAACTTTGTTGAAAACAATTACCTGCTAGTATACACTTTGTATGAGGACGCATTATTTATTGAAAAATAATTTCCCATGGACTGGTCAAAAACTTATCTTGCATTACAAGTGAATATAATAATCAAAAAGAATTTATTGAAATACTCTTCGTAAGATATCTCAGTAATCAAATGTCGAATCGAAATAAAATTTCAGGGCCTTATACAAGGACATTGTAGCTTTCATTTGGTGCTTAGAGAACCCAAATCAGATGACAGACGGCTGAGATATTTATTATGGTACCCTTGGTCAAACATCTCTCAAAAAGTTAACCTGTATTACTCTCAAGTACTCTTTGAAAGATATCTCGGTAATCAAACGTCCAATACTAATGAAATTGTATAGGGTTCTACTAAAATGTTGTAGCTTTCATTTGGTGTCAGGATAACCAAAATCGGTTGACAAACGGCTAAGATATTTATTATGATACACTTGGTCAAAAATCTCAAAAAGTTTAGTTGTATAAATCCTAAGTACTCTTCGAAAGATATCTCTGTAACCAAATGTCCAATCGAAATAAAACTTCTGGGCGACCTACTAGGATTCTGTAGCTTTCATTCGGTGCCAAAAGAACTCAAATCAATTGACAAACAGCCGAAATATTTATTATGATACACTTGGTCAAAAATCTTAAAAAGTTTAGATGTTTGACTAAAAACTACTCTTCGAGGGATATCTCGGTAACCAAAAGTCCAATCGAAAAAAAATTCAATAGCGTTCTACTAGGATGTAGTAGCTTTCATTTGCTTCCAAGAGAACTCAAATCGGTTGACAGACGGCTGAGAAACGTGCGTGACTTTTTTTTGTAACGCACATACACACACACACACACACACACACACACACACACACACACACACACACACACACACACACACACACATACACACATACACACACACATACAGACATTTGCTCAGTTCGTCGAGCTGAGTTCATTGGTATATGAGACTCGGCCCTCCGGGCCTCGGATCGAAAGTCGGTTTTTCGAGCGATATTTATACCCTTCTTATGGGTGTAAGAAGGGTAAAAAGGCTTTTCCTACATACATTCCGTGATATTTTTGCTACTGTTTATTAAGCTCAAATATTACAAAGAGATAGTAGCTTTTATGTATTTGATGCAATTGCATTTTCATGCAGAGCTCCTTGAGAAACCAAATTTGATCATAAAAAAAAGGCTTTTCCTACATACATTCCGTGATATTTTTGCTACTGTTTATTAAGGACAAGGTATTTGGAGTACATTGCTCAAAATTTCTAGAGCACCGTTTTTTTGAACCGTTGAACGGATTTGGATTAAAATGCATCACGCTGTTGACAACCACTGAACAATTAGCGTGATGCATTTTCATCCAAATCCGTTAAACGGTTCTAAAAAAGGGTGCTCTAGAAATTTTGAGCTATGTACTGCAAATACCTTGTCCTTAAGCTCAAATATTACAAAGAGATAGTAGCTTTTATGTATTTGATGCAATTGCATTTTCAAGCAGAGCTCCTTGAGAAACCAAATATGATCATAAAAAATCTGTTGACAAACGTCTGAGAAATGTATTATGATACATTTTATCAAAAATCTCTCAAAAGCGTAAATTTCATTACTCCTTAGTACTCGTGGAAAGATATCTCGGAAACAAAATGTCCAAACGGCATGAAATTTAATAGCATACTACTTGGATGCTGTGGCTTTCATTTGATGCTGAGAGAACTCAAATCGATTGCACACGGCTGATTCATTTATTATGAAGCATTTTGTCAAAGACCTCTTAAAAAGTTAAGTTGTATTACTCCAAAGTACTCCCCGAAAGATATCTCGGTTACAAAATGTCCAATCGGAATGAAATTCAATAGCGTTCTTCTAGGGTGCAGTAGCTTTCGTTTCGGGCCTTAAGAACCCGAATCGGTTGATAGACGGCTGAGAAATTTATGGTGATACACTTTGTCAAAAATATCTAAAATAATTAAGTTGTACTACTCCCTAGCACTCTTTGAAAGATATCTCGGTAACCGAACGTCCAATCAAAAAAAAAATCAATAGCGTTCTACTAGGATGTAGTAGCTTTCGTTTGGGGCCTTAAGAACCCAAATCGGTTGATAGACGGCTGAGAAATTTATGGTGATACACTTTGTCAAAAATATCTAAAATAATTAAGTTGTACTACTCCCTAGCACTCTTTGAAAGATATCTCGGTAACCGAACGTCCAATCAAAATAAAATTCAATAGCGTTCTACTAGGATGTAGTAGCTTTCATTTGCTTCCAAGAGAACTCAAATCGGTCAACAGATGGCTGAGAACCGTGAGTGACATTTTTTTGTAACATACATACACACACACACATACACACACACACACATACACACACACACATACACACACACGCACATACAGACATTTGCTCAATTCGTCGAGCTGAGTTGATTGGTATATGTGACTCGGCCCTGCGGGCCTCGGATCGAAAGTCGGTTTTCCAAGCGGTATTTATACCCTTCTTATGGGTGTAAGAAGGGTAAAAAGGCTTTTCCTACATACATTCCGTGATATTTTTGCTACTGTTTATTAAGCTCAAATATTACAAAGAGATAGTAGCTTTTATGTATTTGATGCAATTGCATTTTCATGCAGAGCTCCTTGAGAAACCAAATTTGATCATAAATAAAAAAGGCTTTTCCTACATACATTCCGTGATATTTTTGCTACTGTTTATTAAGCTCAAATATTACAAAGAGATAGTAGCTTTTATGTATTTGATGCAATTGCATTTTCATGCAGAGCTCCTTGAGAAACCAAATTTGGTCATAAAAAAGGCTTTTCCTACATACATTCCGTGATATTTTTGCTACTGTTTATTAAGCTCAAATATTACAAAGAGATAATAGCTTTTATGTATTTGATGCAGTTGCATTTTCATGTAGAGCTAGCTTGAGAAACCAAATTTGATCATAAATAAAAAAGGCTTTTCCTACATACATTCCGTGATATTTTTGCTACTGTTTATTAAGCTCAAATATTACAAAGAGATAGTAGCTTTTATGTATTTGATGCAATTGCATTTTCATGCAGAGCTCCTTGAGAAACCAAATATGATCATAAAAAATCTGTTGACAAACGTCTGAGAAATGTATTATGATACATTTTATCAAAAATCTCTCAAAAGCGTAAATTTCATTACTCCTTAGTACTCGTGGAAAGATATCTCGGAAACAAAATGTCCAAACGGCATTAAATTTAATAGCATACTACTTGGATGCTGTAGCTTTCATTTGATGCTGAGAGAACTCAAATCGATTGCACACGGCTGATTCATTTATTATGAAGCATTTTGTCAAAGACCTCTTAAAAAGTTAAGTTGTATTACTCCAAAGTACTCCCCGAAAGATATCTCGGTTACAAAATGTCTAATCGGAATGAAATTCAAAAGCGTTCTTCTAGGGTGCAGTAGCTTTCGTTTCGGGCCTTAAGAACCCGAATCGGTTGATAGACGGCTGAGAAATTTATGGTGATACACTTTGTCAAAAATATCTAAAATAATTAAGTTGTACTACTCCCTAGCACTCTTTGAAAGATATCTCGGTAACCGAACGTCCAATCAAAAAGAAAAATCAATAGCGTACTACTAGGATGTAGTAGCTTTCGTTTGGGGCCTTAAGAACCCAAATCGGTTGATAGACGGCTGAGAAATTTATGGTGATACACTTTGTCAAAAATATCTAAAATAATTAAGTTGTACTACTCCCTAGCACTCTTTGAAAGATATCTCGGTAACCGAACGTCCAATCAAAATAAAATTCAATAGCGTTCTACTAGGATGTAGTAGCTTTCATTTGCTTCCAAGAGAACTCAAATCGGTCAACAGATGGCTGAGAACCGTGAGTGACATTTTTTTGTAACATACATACACACACACACATACACACACACACACACATACACACACACACGCACATACAGACATTTGCTCAATTCGTCGAGCTGAGTTGATTGGTATATGTGACTCGGCCCTGCGGGCCTCGGATCGAAAGTCGGTTTTCCAAGCGGTATTTATACCCTTCTTATGGGTGTAAGAAGGGTAAAAAGGCTTTTCCTACATACATTCCGTGATATTTTTGCTACTGTTTATTAAGCTCAAATATTACAAAGAGATAGTAGCTTTTATGTATTTGATGCAATTGCATTTTCATGCAGAGCTCCTTGAGAAACCAAATATGATCATAAAAAATCTGTTGACAAACGTCTGAGAAATGTATTATGATACATTTTATCAAAAATCTCTCAAAAGCGTAAATTTCATTACTCCTTAGTACTCGTGGAAAGATATCTCGGAAACAAAATGTCCAAACGGCATGAAATTTAATAGCATACTACTTGGATGCTGTAGCTTTCATTTGATGCTGAGAGAACTCAAATCGATTGCACACGGCTGATTCATTTATTATGAAGCATTTTGTCAAAGACCTCTTAAAAAGTTAAGTTGTATTACTCCAAAGTACTCCCCGAAAGATATCTCGGTTACAAAATGTCCAATCGGAATGAAATTCAATAGCGTTCTTCTAGGGTGCAGTAGCTTTCGTTTCGGGCCTTAAGAACCCGAATCGGTTGATAGACGGCTGAGAAATTTATGGTGATACACTTTGTCAAAAATATCTAAAATAATTAAGTTGTACTACTCCCTAGCACTCTTTGAAAGATATCTCGGTAACCGAACGTCCAATCAAAAAAAAATCAATAGCGTTCTACTAGGATGTAGTAGCTTTCGTTTGGGGCCTTAAGAACCCAAATCGGTTGATAGACGGCTGAGAAATTTATGGTGATACACTTTGTCAAAAATATCTTTTTTTTTTTTTTTCCTTCTAAACCATAGGGGGATAAATCTGCTCATCAGACACCCTAACAGGAAGGTTAGGGTAGTGTGGGGATGAGGCCGTCTTCTACAATGCCGGTAGAAGCCAGGACTACTCTCTCCTCGACCCACTAAAACACATTCCTATGGTCGCCAAACCCTACGTCTCTCCGGAACCACCAAGAAGGTATTGCTTCAGAGAGGGGCTAGTGCATATCGCACCCTCAAGGTTAGCTGCCGTAGCCTAGCAGCAACGAACATCGATGACTCGCACTGGAGAGTCCATCACGATAGCATGCTGGCGCTTAGCCAGTTTCCCGAGTGGTCCTCGCCACTCCCTTTGTCCTCGGAAGGCGGGCAGGGTCAACCCCGCCCGCGCCCTACTGCTGAGCGGACATCAAGAACTGATGCCCAGATGCAACCCGATCTGACCTGCTGAAGGCAAGGGTATCACTACCCTTCAGGCCTTATCAGCTGCATCCGTAGGTTGCAGACAGCAGGGTCTCACCTACCCCGACCCTTGCCGGGGACCCCTTTCCAACCGCGGGCTCAGATCCAACCCAGTAGACTGACGCCACGACAGCACCGCTACCGGGACTTCCTCTCCGCGGCCACTTAATCGCTGTAAGGGTCGATCTCGACCGCAGGGCACCGGTATGACCTACGAAGCCGACTTCGAACCCCTGGACCACCTCTTGTATTGCATCTGGACTAGCCATTCTCCGAGTCCACGCGCCACCTCCTTTGTAGCTCCCAGACGATATGGGTGATAGCCGTTGAAACGGCATTCCAGCTAATCTCATCCCTACACATTCTCTGGACCAAGTTGTCCGGAGTTGTGTCCTCCCCGCATGTGGCAAGCATGCGGTCACGCATTGTGCGAAAACGCGGGCACACGAACAAAACGTGTTCCGCCGTTTCCTCTAAACCATTGCACACTGGGCATTCGGGAGAATCCGCATGCCCGAAACGGTGTAGATACTGTCGGAAGCAACCATGACCTGTAAGGACCTGTGTCAGGTGGAATGAAACTTCCCCATGGCGCCTATTAATCCAACTATCTACCCTCGGTATCAACCTATGGGTCCACCTTCCTTTGGTGGAACTGTCCCACGCGCGCTGCCATTTGACCATAGAGGCCATCCTGACAGTCTTGCGTATGCCTCTTGTGCCGCGCATTTCGAAGCACTCCATATCCTCACTGATAAGAATGCTGATGGGCACCATACCAGTAATGACACAGAGAGCGTCGTGTGACACGGTACGGTACGCGCTTGCAACCCTCAGACACATAAGCCTGTAAGTACTTTCCAGCTTCCGTCGGTAGCATTCAGTACTTAGCGCGGTACCCCACGCCGGGCCGCCATACCTAAGTATGGACGTAGCAACACTAGCCAGAAGCCTGCGCTTACTGGCGTACACCGCTGAGCTATTGGACATCATCCGGGACAGTGCCGCAATAGCTGTGGAGGCTCTTTTACAGGCATAATCGACGTGGCTACCGAAGGTAAGCTTATCGTCGATCATCACGCCCAAGTGCTTGACAGAGCGCTTCGACAGGATAGTGCAGTCTCCTACACTGATCTCCGTCTGCTGCGCCGACTGCATGTTGTTCACAACCGTCACCTCTGTCTTGTGGTGAGCCAGCTCCAGTTTTCTGGACCGCATCCACGCCTCCACAACCTTTATCGAGTGGTCGGTAGTCAACTTCACCTCCTCGATCGTTTCACCGTAGACTTCGAGCGTAATATCGTCGGCAAATCCGACAATCACCACTCCCACTGGGTACTCTAACCTCAACACCTCGTCGTACATGACATTCCATAACACCGGACCCAGGATGGAACCTTGCGGGACTCCTGAGGTTATGTGAAAGCACTTCCGACCCACCTCCGTGTCGTATACTAGTACGCGATTCTGGAAGTAGCTTCCGAGAATCTTGTACAAGTACTCCGGTATCCCCAGACGCAAGAGTGCATCAGCAATAGCAGCCCAACTGGCGCTATTAAATGCATTCCTTACATCCAGAGTCACTACCCCGCAAAAGCGAATTCCCCTCCTCTTAGGCTCGAGTGCTTTCTCGGCGGTTTTTGTAACCGACAAGATAGCGTCTACGGTGGACCTCCCCTTCCGGAAGCCATACTGGTTGCTCGAGAGACCATTTACGCCCTCAGTGAACTTCAACATTCTATTGAGGATGATCTTTTCGAGCACCTTCCCCGCCGTGTCAATCAAGCATATTGGTCTATATGCCGACGGGTCTCCGGGTGGTTTCCCCGCCTTTGGCAATAGTACCAGGCTCTGCCTCTTCCAAGCTTCTGGGAAAACTCCCTCGTCCAGGCATTTCTGCATAGCAGACCTGAACATCTCGGGAGCTTCTGCAATAGCTACTTTTAAGGCCAGGTTCGGAACTCCGTCCGGGCCTGGGGCCTTACCTACGCTAAGGGACTTAGCTATCCCCGCAAGTTCCACATCGGTGACCCTTTCCTCATCGCCAGCCCCAGTCCCCGGCTGTCCTACGAAAGGAGGCCAAGGACTAGGATCATGACGCGGAAAAAGTCCTCCAATGATCCCCTCCAACATCTCTGGAGATTGCTCTGTAGGAGCCATCACACCTCTCGTCTTGGCCATAACGATCCTGTAGGCATCACCCCACGGGGTCGTATTGGCACTCTGACAGAGACCCTCAAAGCAGGCCTTCTTGCTTGCTCTTATCTCGGTCTTGAGCGCGGCTTTTGCAGCGGCGAACACCACCCGCCGTTCGTTTCGCTCTTCCTCTGATCGTGCTCGCTGCATCCGCCGCCTAGCCCGTAGGCAGGCGCGGCGCAGGTCCGCAATCGTGTCGGTCCACCAGTAAGCCGGTGGCCTCCCATTTCTAGGGTGGACTCTCCTAGGCATGGTCGCATCACACGCACGTGAGAGCACCGCTACCAGCTCGTCGCCGTCTAAACCGAGTAAGTTTCGCTCACGGCGGAGCGCTTCCCTAAATACCTCTTCGTCGAAGTATGATGTCTTCCACCTACGAGGGCTTGGCCTTGGCCTAGCCGCCTCTTCTTCTATCCGCTGTCTGCTATTGTTGTAGTCGATACTGTAGCGAACCGCCAGGTGGTCGCTGTGAGTGTAGCCATCATCTACTCTCCAGTTCGAACTACTTGTTAGGCCAGGACTACAAAAGGTCACGTCAATAATTGACTCCGCTCCGTTTCGACTATAGGTACTCTTGGTACCGACGTTAGCCAAGTCGACATCTAAGATGGCCAGTGTTTCTAGCAGGATCTGACCCCGCTGGTTCGTGAAACGGCTTCCCCATTCCACAGCCCAGGCATTAAAGTCACCCGCTATTACCACCGGCCTTCGCCCTGTTAGCACGGTCGTTAAGCGGTCCAGCATTTGCGTGAACCGCTCGATCGGCCACCGCGGAGGCGCATAACAGCTACAGAAGAAGACCCCGTTTACTTTGGCGACCACGAAGCCCTCGTAGGTAGTAGACACCAACTCCTGCACGGGGTATTTACCCGTCGTCCATATCGCCGCCATTTTCCTGGTCCCATCCGAGGCCCAGTTGCCGTTGCCGGCGGGTACTCGGTGTGGGTCCGAAATGATGGCGATATCCGTCTCCCACTCAGAAACCGCCTGACAAAGCAGTTGCTGAGCCGCATCACAGTGGTTCAGGTTCAGCTGCGTTACCTGCACTGTGATTTGTTGCTCACTGCGGCTTTCTTAAAGGCCGGGCACCCTGGACCACCCATCGCGTGTCTGTTTTTCGAGGTTTTCCCGGTACAGATCATGCATATGGGCGGACTCGTGCAGCTTTGGGCCTTATGACCTTCAGCGCCGCATCGCCTACACAGTTTGCGCCTGTCGGGGCCTTTGCAGTCCCACGACTTGTGTCCTGGTTCCAGACACCTGAAGCAAACCTCAGGTGGCTCGTGGAATGTCAGGTGACATACACACCAGCCCACCTTAATACTCCCTACTTTAACGGACTTTTTAACATCCGCCACAGGTAGCTGAACCAAAGCTATCTGTGTCCCTGCTGGCCCTCTCCGTAGCTTAACGGCTGCGGCGGCCACCTGCACATCGCACTGTTGCCGCAGTGCCGTGACGAGCTCTTCCACTTCGGTGATCTCGTCAATGTCTTTGACCTTCAGAGTCGCCTCATGTGTCAGAGCCCTCACCTGCACACCTTCGCCAAGGACCTCTTCTGCCAGCCTTTTGTAGGCGGCGCCCTTGTGCTCCTTCTGGCGCTTCAGCTCCAGGATCATCTCGCCCGTACGAGTACGTCTAATACTGCGTACGTCGGCTCCAAGACCCTCAAGCTTGGCGTCGCTTCGCATCGTCTTCAAGACGTCCGAGTACTTGGACTGTTCCGTCTTGATGACGATAGCGTCGGCTTTCTCACGCCTGGCACCTGCCTTCCTACGCCTTGGTTTGGCGTCCTGTACTTCTACCTGCGGATTCACCTTCTTCTTCTTCTTCCGCTCTACCTTTGTCCAAGGAGGGTCTTCTCCTTGGACCGCCCTGCTCTGTGGCTGCTGAGGGCCCACCATTGGTCGCAACCCCTTATTCCCATCATTCCGGGACGGGCCAGCCTTTTCAGGCCCACCCTTCCCAGCTTTCCGGGAACCCTGGCTGGGGTCCGACTTTCCAGCGTTACCACCGGCTTTCGGGGTTATTATACGCCTGGCCTTGCGGGCGCCGCCAGACAGCTCCTCACCTGACGGCTGCCTCGCCCGCTTCTGCGAATGCTTGTCACGTTTGTCACGAGCATTCGCTTCCACACTCCTCGGACTACCTGCGAAGGAGAAGGCCTCTGTTTGTGTAAACTTCGACACATTCTCCTTTGCTGGTTCCGCAGCTGTAGCAGCCAGCAACGCCACCGCGTGCTCCTGCTTGGCCTCATCGACAGACACTCTAAGTCTAAGCAAGGCCGTTTTCAGGTCCTTGCTTATATTCGACTTAGTTGTCGCAAAGTCGATGATTTTGCCAAGCTGGTGCTCAGCAACCTCTAATGCGGGCCGTCCTTTACCAACTTCTTGGCTTATGGCCCTCAGCAGCCACGCTCCGTCCATGACCTCCACCGGCTGGCTTGCCGTGGAGTGGACAGGAGCTCCCACGCTTGAGCTACGTAAGCTACCAGCACCTGACTCCTCGCTTCTCCTTGTCGGAGACCTCATCAACCCACTTCTTGCGAAGGGGTTGATCGCACCACTACTTCCACCTAAGTTAATTGATTTTTGGTTTTTGCTCATACTTGTTCCCACGAGTGGCACGAGAAATAATGTCCACCACGCCAGAGCTCTGCATTAACGCGGTAAGGGACAGCATACTGTGGGGGGTGCCCAGGTACCCCACAGGCTCCGTTAAAGATCGAGCATCTTTTTTCACCCCCTCGATCACTCATTCCTCGGCACGGGTCGCTTGACACCTTGAATTGGGGTTAGTAGTCCTATTCTTAGCCGGCAACTACGCGGCTGACTCACAAGCGGGGGGGTGCGTCAGGCCCCAGGACATCCAGTCCCTGCTGCCCCAATATCTCAAAAATATCTAAAATAATTAAGTTGTACTACTCCCTAGCACTCTTTGAAAGATATCTCGGTAACCGAACGTCCAATCAAAATAAAATTCAATAGCGTTCTACTAGGATGTAGTAGCTTTCATTTGCTTCCAAGAGAACTCAAATCGGTCAACAGATGGCTGAGAACCGTGAGTGACATTTTTTTGTAACATACATACACACACACACACATACACACACATACACACATACACACACACGCACATACAGACATTTGCTCAATTCGTCGAGCTGAGTTGATTGGTATATGTGACTCGGCCCTGCGGGCCTCGGATCGAAAGTCGGTTTTCCAAGCGGTATTTATACCCTTCTTATGGGTGTAAGAAGGGTAAAAAGGCTTTTCCCACATACATTCCGTGATATTTTTGCTACTGTTTATTAAGCTCAAATATTACAAAGAGATAGTAGCTTTTATGTATTTGATGCAATTGCATTTTCATGCAGAGCTCCTTGAGAAACCAAATTTGATCATAAATAAAAAAGGCTTTTCCTACATACATTCCGTGATATTTTTGCTACTGTTTATTAAGCTCAAATATTACAAAGAGATAGTAGCTTTTATGTATTTGATGCAATTGCATTTTCATGCAGAGCTCCTTGAGAAACCAAATTTGGTCATAAAAAAGGCTTTTCCTACATACATTCCGTGATATTTTTGCTACTGTTTATTAAGCTCAAATATTACAAAGAGATAATAGCTTTTATGTATTTGATGCAGTTGCATTTTCATGTAGAGCTAGCTTGAGAAACCAAATTTGATCATAAATAAAAAAGGCTTTTCCTACATACATTCCGTGATATTTTTGCTACTGTTTATTAAGCTCAAATATTACAAAGAGATAGTAGCTTTTATGTATTTGATGCAATTGCATTTTCATGCAGAGCTCCTTGAGAAACCAAATTTGGTCATAAAAAAGGCTTTTCCTACATACATTCCGTGATATTTTTGCTACTGTTTATTAAGCTCAAATATTACAAAGAGATAATAGCTTTTATGTATTTGATGCAGTTGCATTTTCATGTAGAGCTAGCTTGAGAAACCAAATTTGATCATAAATAAAAAAGGCTTTTCCTACATACATTCCGTGATATTTTTGCTACTGTTTATTAAGCTCAAATATTACAAAGAGATAGTAGCTTTTATGTATTTGATGCAATTGCATTTTCATGCAGAGCTCCTTGAGAAACCAAATATGATCATAAAAAATCTGTTGACAAACGTCTGAGAAATGTATTATGATACATTTTATCAAAAATCTCTCAAAAGCGTAAATTTCATTACTCCTTAGTACTCGTGGAAAGATATCTCGGAAACAAAATGTCCAAACGGCATGAAATTTAATAGCATACTACTTGGATGCTGTAGCTTTCATTTGATGCTGAGAGAACTCAAATCGATTGCACACGGCTGATTCATTTATTATGAAGCATTTTGTCAAAGACCTCTTAAAAAGTTAAGTTGTATTACTCCAAAGTACTCCCCGAAAGATATCTCGGTAACAAAATGTCTAATCGGAATGAAATTCAAAAGCATTCTTCTTCTAGGGTGCAGTAGCTTTCGTTTCGGGCCTTAAGAACCCGAATCGGTTGATAGACGGCTGAGAAATTTATGGTGATACACTTTGTCAAAAATATCTAAAATAATTAAGTTGTACTACTCCCTAGCACTCTTTGAAAGATATCTCGGTAACCGAACGTCCAATCAAAAAGAAAAATCAATAGCGTTCTACTAGGATGTAGTAGCTTTCGTTTGGGGCCTTAAGAACCCAAATCGGTTGATAGACGGCTGAGAAATTTATGGTGATACACTTTGTCAAAAATATCTAAAATAATTAAGTTGTACTACTCCCTAGCACTCTTTGAAAGATATCTCGGTAACCGAACGTCCAATCAAAATAAAATTCAATAGCGTTCTACTAGGATGTAGTAGCTTTCATTTGCTTCCAAGAGAACTCAAATCGGTCAACAGATGGCTGAGAACCGTGAGTGACTTTTTTTGTAACATACATACACACACACACACATACACACACACACATACACACACACACGCACATACAGACATTTGCTCAATTCGTCGAGCTGAGTTGATTGGTATATGTGACTCGGCCCTGCGGGCCTCGGATCGAAAGTCGGTTTTCCAAGCGGTATTTATACCCTTCTTAGGGGTCATTCAAAAATGACGTCCATAGTTTAGGGGGGAGGGGGGGTCTGAGAAAGTGTGACACTCCATGTATAAGGTATACGAAAAAGCGTGACAGAGGGGGGAGGGGGGTCTAAAATTCACGAAAAATAATGGACATCATATTTGAATCGCCCCTTATGGGTGTAAGAAGGGTAAAAAGGCTTTTCCTACATACATTCCGTGATATTTTTGCTACTGTTTATTAAGCTCAAATATTACAAAGAGATAATAGCTTTTATGTATTTGATGCAGTTGCATTTTCATGTAGAGCTAGCTTGAGAAACCAAATTTGATCATAAATAAAAAAGGGTTTTTCCTACATACATTCCGTGATATTTTTGCTACTGTTTATTAAGCTCAAATATTACAAAGAGATAGTAGCTTTTATGTATTTGATGCAATTGCATTTTCATGCAGAGCTCCTTGAGAAACCAAATATGATCATAAAAAATCTGTTGACAAACGTCTGAGAAATGTATTATGATACATTTTATCAAAAATCTCTCAAAAGCGTAAATTTCATTACTCCTTAGTACTCGTGGAAAGATATCTCGGAAACAAAATGTCCAAACGGCATGAAATTTAATAGCATACTACTTGGATGCTGTAGCTTTCATTTGATGCTGAGAGAACTCAAATCGATTGCACACGGCTGATTCATTTATTATGAAGCATTTTGTCAAAGACCTCTTAAAAAGTTAAGTTGTATTACTCCAAAGTACTCCCCGAAAGATATCTCGGTTACAAAATGTCCAAT
This sequence comes from Aedes albopictus, assembly GCF_035046485.1. Taxonomy (NCBI): domain Eukaryota; kingdom Metazoa; phylum Arthropoda; class Insecta; order Diptera; family Culicidae; genus Aedes; species Aedes albopictus. The sequence goes on along the minus strand of NC_085138.1, from coordinate 314,699,246 downwards.
CGGAATGAAATTCAAAAGCGTTCTTCTAGGGTGCAGTAGCTTTCGTTTCGGGCCTTAAGAACCCGAATCGGTTGATAGACGGCTGAGAAATTTATGGTGATACACTTTGTCAAAAATATCTAAAATAATTAAGTTGTACTACTCCCTAGCACTCTTTGAAAGATATCTCGGTAACCGAACGTCCAATCAAAAAAAAATCAATAGCGTTCTACTAGGATGTAGTAGCTTTCGTTTGGGGCCTTAAGAACCCAAATCGGTTGATAGACGGCTGAGAAATTTATGGTGATACACTTTGTCAAAAATATCTAAAATAATTAAGTTGTACTACTCCCTAGCACTCTTTGAAAGATATCTCGGTAACCGAACGTCCAATCAAAATAAAATTCAATAGCGTTCTACTAGGATGTAGTAGCTTTCATTTGCTTCCAAGAGAACTCAAATCGGTCAACAGATGGCTGAGAACCGTGAGTGACATTTTTTGTAACATACATACACACACACACACATACACACACACACACATACACACACACGCACATACAGACATTTGCTCAATTCGTCGAGCTGAGTTGATTGGTATATGTGACTCGGCCCTGCGGGCCTCGGATCGAAAGTCGGTTTTCCAAGCGGTATTTATACCCTTCTTATGGGTGTAAGAAGGGTAAAAAAGGATGTGTACATATTTTAACGTTAATTTTATCCTGGTGGTTTATTATAGAAGCCGGGTAGCGTCTGCCTGCAGCCATGTGCAAGGTAAAATTATCTCGCTCCTAGACCGACAAGTTCAAGTTATTTTAACGTGGCCCGGCTCGCCGGCAACTCGCGAAAGGGAAATGAACTCTAAATTATAATCAGAACCACGTGAATAAAGCTCCCCGCGAAGGGCTCCCGAAAATTGTTCCCACGCGAGCAGTAACATCGCGTGTAATTGTTTAAATAAAAAACTAACTGTAGGCAATTCGGGCACCATGCCCTCAGAGCGAGGTTTATTGCTGCTTGGAACGAAAGCTTTGACTTCTGGGTGATTTGCGCGGCACTCAGAAACCCCCTTCTTCTAGGGTCGCGAATGTAGATTTTTTGCGGTTTTTATTTCCATTCACAAGCAGGGGGTGTGAGTTGATGAAAATAACATATTTGTTATCGCATTACCCGAGCAAAGGCGAATAACAAAATGATAACAAGTTCTGATACCTCGTTATCATTTGTTTGATAATTGAGAATGTTATCATTCAGGTTGATAACAGATAACTATAGTGAAGCACGTGCCGACGAGGAACTCATGGCAAAATAGTAACTAATTTTGATATTTTCAATAACAAAATTGATACTAATAGAAGAACAAAGCATACAGTAAACAGAAGGAAGATAAAAGAAGAATATATATATAAAAGATCAAACAAATAGATAGAAAACAGAAAATAGAAGATACACTCGCGTTCAAAAGTTTGGGGTCACCCCCTCAAAAACATGTCATTTTTCAGGCCCATATCTCCGCCAATTCGCGTTCGATTTCAAACCCTAGGTACATACTCGTGGAAAGATATCTCGGAAACAAAATGTCCAAACGGCATGAAATTTAATAGCATACTACTTGGATGCTGTAGCTTTCATTTGATGCTGAGAGAACTCAAATCGATTGCACACGGCTGATTCATTTATTATGAAGCATTTTGTCAAAGACCTCTTAAAAAGTTAAGTTGTATTACTCCAAAGTACTCCCCGAAAGATATCTCGGTTACAAAATGTCCAATCGGAATGAAATTCAAAAGCGTTCTTCTAGGGTGCAGTAGCTTTCGTTTCGGGCCTTAAGAACCCGAATCGGTTGATAGACGGCTGAGAAATTTATGGTGATACACTTTGTCAAAAATATCTAAAATAATTAAGTTGTACTACTCCCTAGCACTCTTTGAAAGATATCTCGGTAACCGAACGTCCAATCAAAAAAAAATCAATAGCGTTCTACTAGGATGTAGTAGCTTTCGTTTGGGGCCTTAAGAACCCAAATCGGTTGATAGACGGCTGAGAAATTTATGGTGATACACTTTGTCAAAAATATCTAAAATAATTAAGTTGTACTACTCCCTAGCACTCTTTGAAAGATATCTCGGTAACCGAACGTCCAATCAAAATAAAATTCAATAGCGTTCTACTAGGATGTAGTAGCTTTCATTTGCTTCCAAGAGAACTCAAATCGGTCAACAGATGGCTGAGAACCGTGAGTGACATTTTTTGTAACATACATACACACACACACACACATACACACACACACACATACACACACACGCACATACAGACATTTGCTCAATTCGTCGAGCTGAGTTGATTGGTATATGTGACTCGGCCCTGCGGGCCTCGGATCGAAAGTCGGTTTTCCAAGCGGTATTTATACCCTTCTTATGGGTGTAAGAAGGGTAAAAAAGGATGTGTACATATTTTAACGTTAATTTTATCCTGGTGGTTTATTATAGAAGCCGGGTAGCGTCTGCCTGCAGCCATGTGCAAGGTAAAATTATCTCGCTCCTAGACCGACAAGTTCAAGTTATTTTAACGTGGCCCGGCTCGCCGGCAACTCGCGAAAGGGAAATGAACTCTAAATTATAATCAGAACCACGTGAATAAAGCTCCCCGCGAAGGGCTCCCGAAAATTGTTCCCACGCGAGCAGTAACATCGCGTGTAATTGTTTAAATAAAAAACTAACTGTAGGCAATTCGGGCACCATGCCCTCAGAGCGAGGTTTATTGCTGCTTGGAACGAAAGCTTTGACTTCTGGGTGATTTGCGCGGCACTCAGAAACCCCCTTCTTCTAGGGTCGCGAATGTAGATTTTTTGCGGTTTTTATTTCCATTCACAAGCAGGGGGTGTGAGTTGATGAAAATAACATATTTGTTATCGCATTACCCGAGCAAAGGCGAATAACAAAATGATAACAAGTTCTGATACCTCGTTATCATTTGTTTGATAATTGAGAATGTTATCATTCAGGTTGATAACAGATAACTATAGTGAAGCACGTGCCGACGAGGAACTCATGGCAAAATAGTAACTAATTTTGATATTTTCAATAACAAAATTGATACTAATAGAAGAACAAAGCATACAGTAAACAGAAGGAAGATAAAAGAAGAATATATATATAAAAGATCAAACAAATAGATAGAAAACAGAAAATAGAAGATACACTCGCGTTCAAAAGTTTGGGGTCACCCCCTCAAAAACATGTCATTTTTCAGGCCCATATCTCCGCCAATTCGCGTTCGATTTCAAAACCCTAGGTTTCATTCAAAAGATAATAAGTCAAAGAAACTTTGAACATGATTTAAAAGAAACTTTTTCAAAAGATTTTGTATATAAACTTAACCCAAAGTTACCAAATTTTCTAAAAAATGGATATAAACTTACGTCAGTGTCGCTGGAAGTTGGGTCGACCAAATTTTAAGATGAGAGCGGTAATATGACCTATTTTCTATTAGCTTTCAACTGCTTTTTACAGAACTTAGCTAAATAATCTAGAAAAAAAGTTATTAAGTAAATTAATCCTTGATGTCATCGACCAAAAGTTTGGGGTCACTTTCGTAAAACATGAAAAAGTGATTTGGTGATATCTTCGTCATCTATAGTTCAATTTTAATTATTTTCGGCTCATTTCAAAGATAATTAACTAAATTTATGTTTGATGTCTTTAACTTAACGCTTTTAACAATTTTGGTATATAAAAATGTTATGTAAAGTTAGCACATTTTACCACGCTTCAAAAAATGAGGCAACTTTACGTTAAGTTTTAGTATGTAAATTTCAACAAATATGTGTGGTTCAATGTCTATGCAGTAAGTATCATTCATTTTGTTTCAAATAAGCCTAGAATAATTAAAATTGAATGAAAGATGACAGAGATATCAACAAATCACTTTTCCATGTTTTACGAAAGTGACCCCAAACTTTTGGCCGATACAGCATTTTGAGGGGTGACCCCAAACTTTTGGTCGATGACATCAAGGATTAATTTACTTAATAACTTTTTTTTTCTAGATTGTTTAGCTAAGTTCTGTAAAAAGCAGTTGAATGCTAATAGAAAATGGGTCATATTACCGCTCTCATCTTAAAATTGGGTCGACCCAACTTCCAGCGACACTGCCGTAAGTTTATATCCATTTTTTTAGAAAATTTAGCAACTTTGGGTTAAGTTTACATACAAAATTTTTTGAAAAAGTTTCTTTTAAATCATGTTCAAAGTTTCTTTGACTTATTATCTTTTGAAATCGGACGCAAATTGGCGGAGATATGGGCCTGAAAAAATGACATGTTTTTGAGGGGGTGACCCCAAACTTTTGAACGGGAGTGTAGGTGATAAAAGACAAAGGGTGGAGGATAGAAGATAGAAGATAGAAGATAGAAGATAGAAGATAGAAGATAGAAGATAGAAGATAGAAGATAGAAGATAGAAGATAGAAGATAGAAGATAGAAGATAGAAGATAGAAGATAGAAGATAGAAGATAGAAGATAGAAGATAGAAGATAGAAGATAGAAGATAGAAGATAGAAGATAGAAGATAGAAGATAGAAGATAGAAGATAGAAGATAGAAGATAGAAGATAGAAGATAGAAGATAGAAGATAGAAGATAGAAGATAGAAGATAGAAGATAGAAGATAGAAGATAGAAGATAGAAGATAGAAGATAGAAGATAGAAGATAGAAGATAGAAGATAGAAGATAGAAGATAGAAGATAGAAGATAGAAGATAGAAGATAGAAGATAGAAGATAGAAGATAGAAGATAGGAGATAGAAGATAGAAGATAGAAGATAGAAGAAAGAAGATAGAAGAAAGAAGATAGAAGATAGAAGATAGAAGATAGAAGATAGAAGATAGAAGATAGAAGATAGAAGATAAAAGATAGAAGATAGAAGATAGAAGATAGAAGATAGAAGATAGAAGATAGAAGATAGAAGATAGAAGATAGAAGATAGAAGATAGAAGATAGAAGATAGAAGATAGAAGATAGAAGATAGAAGATAGAAGATAGAAGATAGAAGATAGAAGATAGAAGATAGAAGATAGAAGATAGAAGATAGAAGATAGAAGATAGAAGATAGAAGATAGAAGATAGAAGATAGAAGATAGAAGATAGAAGATAGAAGATAGAAGATAGAAGATAGAAGATAGAAGATAGAAGATAGAAGATAGAAGATAGAAGATAGAAGATAGAAGATAGAAGATAGAAGATAGAAGATAGAAGATAGAAGATAGAAGATAGAAGATAGAAGATAGAAGATAGAAGATAGAAGATAGAAGATAGAAGATAGAAGATAGAAGATAGAAGATAGAAGATAGAAGATAGAAGATAGAAGATAGAAGATAGAAGATAGAAGATAGAAGATAGAAGATAGAAGATAGAAGATAGGAGATAGAAGATAGAAGATAGAAGATAGAAGAAAGAAGATAGAAGAAAGAAGATAGAAGATAGAAGATAGAAGATAGAAGATAGAAGATAGAAGATAGAAGATAGAAGATAGAAGATAGAAGATAGAAGATAGAAGATAGAAGATAGAAGATAGAAGATAGAAGATAGAAGATAGAAGATAGAAGATAGAAGATAGAAGATAGAAGATAGAAGATAGAAGATAGAAGATAGAAGATAGAAGATAGAAGATAGAAGATAGAAGATAGAAGATAGAAGATAGAAGATAGAAGATAGAAGATAGAAGATAGAAGATAGAAGATAGAAGATAGAAGATAGAAGATAGAAGATAGAAGATAGAAGATAGAAGATAGAAGATAGAAGATAGAAGATAGAAGATAGAAGATAGAAGATAGAAGATAGAAGATAGAAGATAGAAGATAGAAGATAGAAGCTAGAAGATAGAAGATAGAAGATAGAAGATAGAAGATAGAAGATAGAAGATAGAAGATAGAAGATAGAAGATAGAAGATAGAAGATAGAAGATAGAAGATAGAAGATAGAAGATAGAAGATAGAAGATAGAAGATAGAAGATAGAAGATAGAAGATAGAAGATAGAAGATAGAAGATAGAAGATAGAAGATAGAAGATAGAAGATAGAAGATAGAAGATAGAAGATAGAAGATAGAAGATAGAAGATAGAAGATAGAAGATAGAAGATAGAAGATAGAAGATAGAAGATAGAAGATAGAAGATAGAAGATAGAAGATAGAAGATAGAAGATAGAAGATAGAAGATAGAAGATAGAAGATAGGAGATAGAAAATAGAAGATAGAAGATAGAAGATAGAAGATACATCATATGGAATAGAAAAGAGAGTTGTATGAGTACTCAAATCAAACTACTATATCGACATGCTACAACACTGAACCTTATCTCGCACAATCAATTTATCGTTGTGATTCTAGTACCCGGTTATGCGTGGTGGCAATAAAGAGGTGGTATTTACGCTCGATGAGATTTTTAATTTCCGCCACAAAGGACGGTCGTTGCGTGCCTGCGGTTCGCACGCTGATATGGTAAACATGGCGCAAGAGAATGGGATGCCAGCACCTTCACCGCGTGCGAAAGGTCAGGAAGAGAGCAAACAAATCAATTCCAGGCAACCAAAAATGGGTTACCGTGTGCTTGGTGAATCTATTAACGCGCGAATTCCGAAGATTGAATTACATTCATTAGGCCGTCAGTCCGTTGTTGGTTGGTTTGTGTGGTGGAACGTGGATTTCCCAGCAGGTAAATGATTGAGTAAATACCGTTGCGCTGTGTTGGTTGATGGGTCCACAAATGATGTTGACTATCGGTTCCTCCCTACAAACATTAATGACCCCGCGTGAGTAAATAAACCGTTTGATTCTGAAACCGAACGCGTGCGATAGACTTCAATAGCTTATGTTGGGACAAGGAGAGCCATCTAACTGTGAGAATGACAACCATCAGGATAACAAACTTCCATTGCGCATGTGCGGTAAAGAAAGCTTCAGGAAGCTCCTGTAACAGGATAAAATATATATTTTTTTATTTCACAAAAATACCGATAGATGTCCTAAAGCTAAGCTTTATGTTACATGCAAAAACTTTCGTGCATGAAGTTTTTAAGTAATACTTTCAAGTTCAACACAAGATTTATTATTTGATTTATTCTCCACAATTCTGGAGCAACATTTGCAAAGAGTATTGGCCTTTTATGAAAATGCTCCGTAGGGCCTAAAAGCAGACCGCCCACGCAAATCCAATAGATTGAAGTTTGTTCCTTCTGATAATGATACGAATAACAAAATTATAACTAATTTCAAAGATAATATCCTAACAGAATGTGTTATAAAATTCGCCAGTTAGGTGTTAACATAACAAAATCAATAACAATAATTGGCCTATCCATATCACAATTATAACAGATCTTGACACAATTTCAATAAGTTTATAACAAAGTGAGATATAAACAATCAATAAAGGAAAATCAATTTATATCACATGTTGTTATAAAGCAGATGTAAATGTATTGGGTATAAATTGAGTAGGGTAAAAATATTTTTTTTTTATATTTCATTTTAGAGTGATATTTTTATTTAGTAAAAAGTCATTGGGATCAAAAAAACTTTTCCACATAGTACATGAAAAATTCACCAATCTGGAGCAGGAACCCGTCGTTTTTATCAGTTAGGTCATCGCAGCCTTGAAGTAAGGGATACGTTCAAATGATTATTCGTATTGCTAGCTCCTTTATTTTTTTTTTTATCTGTATTAACGAGATTTTTAGCCCTAGGCTAGTTCATCTCGGGACCCACGCTTTACTTCCCTTCCGAAGGAAGAACTCACATTTTTGTGAGTTTGTCGGGAGTGGGATTCGATCCCAGGTCCTCGGCGTGATAGTCAAGTGTTCTAACCATCACACCAGGTCCGCTCCACAGGTCCTTTATTATTAAACTCGTGGATCCAACATACAAAAGAGGGAAAGTATGACGTCATCATGCGCGTAACTACAGCCCATTTAGCGACGCAGCTTCAATGTCATGCTCGCTCGTTGTGCACTACAGCCAGCATTCTTGACTTCGGAGCTGGGGGTCAAATTGCGAATGGACGTCTCACGAAACTGTTCTTAGTACAATTGATCACAATTATATATTCGTGTCATTGGCTAAGTTGTACACAGCTAATGACTTTTAAAGAGCGGAAAGTGTGAAACTCACTGCTACATTGCGCCAGCATTTATTTAACATTTAACGCATTATCACGTTTATATGACATGTTTTATTCGTTTTATTCCATAATTATCTCATGATTTGTCCTCCGCAATAGTCCTGGCTCAGTAGTCTTATGACGCTTAACTGAAGGACGTTTTGGTAGGGAAATCTACCGCAAATTATTGCATGAGATCCCTTGGATATTCAAAAGAATCCATGAAGATATGCCAAAAACCATCCTTGGAGGAATCTCGGAAAAATGCATAGAGCAATTAATTCCTGAAAGAATTTTAAAAAGTATTTCTGAAGGAATTCTTTAAGGAGGTACATAAGGTACCCTTGTTGGAGTTTCTGAAAGAAAACCGTGAAGGAATTCCTCGGAAGAGTTCCTGAAACAATTTTTAAAGAAGTCGAATTTGCCACTGGAGGTGCTTCTAATGTAAACTTTTGAAGAATACAAAGGAAAATTTCTGGGGATTCTTGATAGAATCCATCATGGAATTTTTGATGGATTCTTTGAAGGAATTTGTTAAAAATGTCTAAAAGAACTCCTTTTCTGAATCTTTAGAGGAACTCTCAAGAGGGAAATGTTTAGGAAATAATTTTTCAACCAATCCTTGGGCATTGGAACAATTCATTGATATATCTCTTTATTGTTGGTATTTCTCGGTGAACGAATAAAACAATACCATTTTTTGCGTGTCGTTTCGGTCTTATTACATTTTGACCATCTTCAGACGCCTAAAAGTTAATTACAAAAAAAACGCGAAAATAAAACATTAACATTACACAATTTTTCATTTTACATTTTTTCACCCCACAACTCACGATTCGATCTCCGCAGCTGATACTACCTCCTATCCAGCTGAGAGATCACGTACCACTGTCTATTAGGGTTTTTTGCGGTTCCCTCGTTTCCTCTTCGTCGTCTATCGTTGTCCGTCACTTGTCGCAGCTTTAACACTAACGCATTGTAGTTCGTGTTGAGCAATCCATACTCACGCAGTAGGTACACAGTATTAGTTTCCCCTGCCAGCTTGATATGGAATGTCTCCGCGACTACTCTGCTCATCTGGTCGGCGATTCGTTCAATTATTTTCGTCTCGTCAAAATTAAACACATGGCCGTCACGCAAAAAACGGTATTGTTTTATTCACTCACCGAGAAATATCAACAATAAAGAGATATAATAGTAAACAGTGATTAAATCCAACAAGCAATTCATTGATGAATATCAGGAGTCCTTGGAAAAAATCGCGGAGAAATTGTTGAAGTAAATACCCAGATTACCCAGAAAAAATACGCGGAGGAGGCCGAAGTAGGAATTCTTGGAAAATGTTCTGAAAGAATCGTTAGAATAATTCCTGAAAGAATGCTTGAAGGATTTGCCGTAGGAATCTTTAGAGCATTTTTTGTAGAATCATCGGAGGCCTTCCTAAACAAATTATTGGAGAAATTGCTGAAGAATTCTCCAACCACAATTTCTACAACTCCAAGGGCAAATCTCTTTTAGAGCTCTTGGTGAAATATCTGATTATTTGCCTGGAGGTTCATCAGCGAGAATTCCAGTAGAAAACTCTCGGAGAGATCCAATTGAAAACCATAGAATAACTACAAGAGAAATACTTCTTATATCTCTAGAAGTAATCCCTGAAAGTACCAAATGCTATAGTTGGAAAGCGTTGATATGATTATGTTATGTTTTTGTTATGCCATTCTGATCGGGATGGGTTTATGTGGATAAGTTAATGGGGGCTCAACGGCGACGTGCGAAGAAATTGTTTACCAATGTTTATATGCCATTTTTTTAATGTTGCTCCAGAATTCGGCATTTGATTATATCGTGTAAAAAATGTGGAAGAAAATAATCTTAAATATGTAAGTAGCAGAAAATGCTCCTTTCAAATCCAACTACACGCTAAGAAAAATTTACTCTAAAATAAGCTAAATTCACATTAAGTGCAAAGAAGAAACTACCCGAAAAAAATACAGTAGAAAAACCGAATGTTGTATTGTAACAGTACTATTTAGAACCATATTGTTACAATAAACACCACTGTAAAAATAAAAAAAATACAAAAACAATAAGATGTAATGTATACACCATACAGTGAATTGTAAATAAGACTTTTACAATATACTATACGGGTTGTTAAGTATCGTTACAATATGAAAAAATATTTTTCTCCATATATATTTTTTTACAAAACCATACATTTTATTGTAAATGAATTGTTAGAAATACTGATGCGTGGACTTTAATATACCGAACATTGTATGGTACACGTATGGTTTCAAACAATAAAATGTACCGTAAATATATTATTTTTAATTGAATTTCACTACTGGTTATAAATTTAATCATGGTTTTGGAATGGTTCTCTTTTGTTATGTTGTATTGTTTTACATTAGATAAACCATATAATGTTATATTATCTCGTCATGTTCCTTCGTTAATGGCAGTTCTAGCCAAACTAACCTAAACTCGTCTAAGTCTGAGTAGCCTCTGATTGCATTAACAGTTGAAGCTTAGGCTCCCATGTCCCACCAGCCAGATAACTGGGTTTTGCAAACTAAGCATTATTCGTGGCAACACTTTGAGCTGCATGATGGAACTATGCCTAGCGCGCTAAGTACTATTAAACCACTAATGTAGTTGCATGAAGTGGGTGACGAGATACATAAGTATCATTACAGCGTGCTTTACCGTTATTGCAATATTGAGGCTCCAGTTTGAATGAACTATGATATATGTACATAACAACTCATGAGAAAACTGTCAAGTTCGATTAAACTATCCTCCTCTCCTCTTCGTGGCGTACGGTCTCACTGGGACAAAGCCTGCTTCTCAGCTTAGTGTTCTATGAGCACTTCCACAGTTTTTAGCTGAGAGCTTCCTCTGCCAATGACTATTTTGTATGTGTATATCGTGTGGCAGGCACGAAGATTACTCTATGCCCAAGGAAGTCAAGGAAATTTCCTTTACGAAAAGATCCTGGACCGACCGGGAATCGAACCCGTCACCCTCAGCATGGTCATGCTGAATACCCGTGCGTTTACCGCCTCGGCTATATGGGCCCTCGATTCAACTATAAGTCGTTTCAGTGTCCAGTCCAGTCCTTATGTTAAAAATGGCTCTACGTCAAAGATAAATCGCATTTAATTCTGTTGTGGTACAAGGCAAGTTCACATGAGAGAAGAAGAGAAAGAATAGTGTTGAACTCATTCACTGATTTACGGTAATCTGGCCTGCGTTTTTCCGGGTTGACCTACATTCGTATTCCTCTCATCGCACTCTACATACCTAGCCCGCCATATCTCTTGGATATGCAGTCCTTAGGACACCTGGTTTACCACTATTTAAACATTTTATTGAATTTAAATAGATGTTTCAACTTATTCACTTTTTTCTCTTTCATTTCCTTTGCTACAAAAATGTCACGAGCATCAACAAAACAAAGCACGGAAAAAATCATAAACTGAATAAATAATTTAAAATGCACGAAAAAAGATTGTTTCGGAATAGTGTACAGTAGTCGAAAACAAACGTGTTGGCATATTTTTCGATATTTTTACCGTTTTGAGCTATATGTCTATGAAAACTATTACATATTTAGTTGCGTATAATCCTTATTTCACTTCTTCTTATCAATTAACACTTCGAAATTCGAGACGGGCTTGGTGGTCTAGTGGCTACCGCTTCTGTTTCGTATGCAGAAGGTCATGGGTTCAATCCCTGGCCCGTTCTTTTCATCCTACTTTGTATCTTTCTATCCACTTTCTCTCACTCTCTCTTCTCTACATATACAACTCATGTATATTCATATGTTCATAGCCATCGCTAGAACCAGAAACGAATTGAAAAAAGTCGTTTCCCTCCCTTCCAACTTCCACTCACAGCACAGTGTATATATAACGCCTATAAGTTATGCAACCCAAGCGTGCTGTGCCGCTTGACCTTATTCGCCTTATTCACCACACAATCTATCACGAACACTATAAATAATCCTATCCATGGATCGCATCACCGTCCCAACGGTGACTCCCAGATCTCCCATCCTTTCCGTCTAACAAATACCCCAGTCCGTGCGGGTTGTGGGACGCAGAGTGCTCTCGGTCTCTAGTAGCAACAACCAGTACACTCTAACATTCCTTTCCCTTCCCAGCTGACTATAAGGACTTGGCCGGCGCCGTTATTGATAAAATATGCATGAGCTGCTAAAATTGCACTTTGAGAATAAGTGGAATGTCCCAGCCCCTTATTCAGTTGGATTACAGTGCAACTGGTACCAGTTCAGATCAATCACGGAGGAGCAACCATTGACATGTATAGTCAGAATTGATCGTTGATCGTGATCGTTTCTTATCAATTAACACTTCGAAATTATCGAGAAACTTTTGAGAAATTCACGCCGAGGACCTGGGATCGAATCCCACTCCCGACAAACTCACAAAATGTGAGTTCTTCCTTCGGAAGGGAAGTAAAACGTGGGTCCCGATATGAACTAGCCTTGGGCTAAAAATCTCGTTAATACAGATAAAAAAAACTTTTGAGAAATAAGAATTCCATGTTGCCCCAAGTGTCAAAAAACAGCAAATTTCGACTTATAATTTTATCATGCTAAACATCGTTGGAGAGCCATGTCAAAACAGAATATAATCACCTCTATTATGTTCCCGAATGAATAACTATATCTCTCGTGAACATTTGGTGCAATTGATGCAATAGTTTACCAATTTTTTAAAGGAAATTTTGTTACCCAAAAAGAAATATGATGTGACCGAAATTTCTTAAAAGTGCCACCCTGCTTCAAAGTCCCAGTATAATGTGAAATGATCACAATCATCTAAGTTTTTCATATATTTTTATCAACCATTGAAAGATATACTCGTACAAATTTTTGAGCAATTTTATCTCAATGGAGCACAGAGGTACACTGCAATGCAATGTATGCCTTCAGTAGAAAATCATTGGGAATAACATGAAATTTTTCAACATGGTATCACATTTATTGGAATAACTCCACAATTAATGCATATATCGTTATGAAAATTGGAATGGAAATAGTAAACAAGTTGTAAAATCGGGGAAAATTTTTAAATATGACTCTTTCATGTAAAACAACTTTATGAAAAATGGGTGAAAAAAGTCCATTTTTTTAATGCACACGTTATAATATATTGTTACATAAAGATCGGATGTAAACGTATAGTAGCTACCAATGTGTACAGCTTTTAGCGAACCATTCCATTACAATACACTATATTGTAGCTGGTACACTGTATAATACAGGAATGGTTTTCACCAAAATACCCTATGGTTAGTTTTTATCCGGGTAGAGCAAATTAGATTTGTTTCTCCCTTGTGTGCGCCGGTTTGATGATCTTTTCAATTTCCGTATTCATCGCCAGTGATACATATATAAATTGATGAGCTCGTTTCAAGCTATTGTGTTATTGTTAAAATTTCAAAGAATGATTTTCTCCCATGTCTGCAAAAGTAATGTAAAATAATATGACTTACTGCACGGGAAAAAAGTTTCACCACGCCCAATCTCTCCTAAATTAACGCCGTACGGGGCAAATTACTGTGAGAGGTGCCAAGGTGACCCGCAGACTCCGTTAACGATAGAACATCTTTTTCACCGCCTTGATTATTCATTCCTCGGCACGAGTCATTTGACACCATTAATTGGGATTACCCTGTTTGGTGAACTCTTACCACCGGAATAGGTGGTCCGTACTGCTATTCTAAGCCAGCAGTGACACTTCATCTTTTTCATTGTGGCTTTACATTCCCACTGAAGCTTAGCCTGCCATATCTTAAATTTAGTACCCTCGTTGGGGGTAAGAATGGGTCAAAAATGCATACTTCCACTGCATACTGAACTGATAGGGTCTTCTACCATTTGGGTAGGTCTACCTATTTTGTCACTTGCTAAAGTCAATTTTAAACCAAATATCTTAACTTTTGGCACATGAAATTGACTTACTTATAGTTGCAAGTGCCCAAAATAGGTACACTAGCCCAAATGGTACAAATGGTATGGGGTTTTCATACAACATGGGGCATAGAACGGCAGTATTTAAGTTCCACTTTTTGAAAGCTGTTCAAAAAGTATACAATATTCGACGAGCGGTTATTCAACAAACCGCTTCTCCAATGTACGATAATTCTTTCCAGCTGACCATGCCAATTTGTCGATAATTCCAAGCAGCGTACAAACACATGTTGCGGATATGGACAGATGATGATGGATGAAATCAATCATGTGCTAATTTCACATTTGATCTAGCGTGATTTGTTTAACCGTTCCCCAAGCTTATTAACTGCCATAAACGTATCCATCCAGAGATGTAAATGAGACTGCTAAAAATAAATGCAAAAAGATAGATAAAAAAACTGATCCCTATCAGACGTTTACAATCATCCTCCAATGGTGCATTATTTATGGGGGATAGTGTAAACAAACACCCGACGGGGCCGTTCAGAAAAGTGCCACTAAGCGCTTCCGGCTACCATGGTAGGTACTTACGAACAGTAGCCGTCGTCCGTTGAAAACTGCTCCAGTAAGCAACGCACCACGGCCATCGCTACCGGTGCACCGGACACCACCTTTTTCAATAATGTACGATGAGGAGACAGTTCCTACAGGGTTACCGCTCCTAGTGAAGGCTTTAGGCATTGTCTGTACGGTAAATTTTAACCAGTGTTTTTTGTTGGGTTAAGGGACCATTAGACTGTTTGTCATAATGACAAATATTTGTCATGGTAGTCCGACATTCATCCGAGGTTGCCATGATTTGCGTTGTGTTGGTCATTTGTTGGGCTTGTTTGGCCAAATATTTGTCATGTCTAATGGGACCTTTATCATACAAAAAAATCCCCCTATCCATGGATTGCATCACCGACCAAAGGTGGCCCCAAGATCTCACATCTTGCTCTTGGTCTCTAGTAGCAACAACCATCATACCCTTTGAATTCATTTTCCTTCCCAACTTCTAAAATTACACTTTGAGAACAAGTAGAGAGTCCCAGCCCTGTTATTCAATTCCCAGTGCATTGTATACCAGATCAGATCAATCGTCATTGACATGTACAGCCAGTCCTAAGTAAATGATATTTGGGACTGGACGTCACAGGGTTAACACTCAGGATGCATTGTACATGCGCGTATTACCCTAGCAAGGTGCTGGTGGCAATTGTTACCATCACACTTCTTTTACAATAAATGAAGTCCGGACACGATCCGCAACTCAACATTCGCACTATTGACGACTCTGCCTGCACCGTCGCGTCGTATGGTATTAATAGAGCGCTCTAGGCTAGGGAACCACCTTGCACCATCGAGCATTACTTTACTTAGGTACGTTGAATGCCAGCAGCAGCGTCCATTGAGGAAAACTATGGAACATAAATCGTTCCATCGCATCGACCTACACAGTACAGTAGAGTTGTTTGTTTGCCGCTCCATCTCGCACCGATCTTTATTTGTAACGCGGAATTAATTTTCATTACATATTGAACGGGAAAAATTTGTTGTTCCGTTTCAAAGCTATTTTCGTCGCCGGAATAAACAGCTTCGCTCTGGCTGGAAACGGTTCGACTGCAGTTTGCCTTTTTATTGGATTTCATTGAGTCAGCATTTGTACTTAGCAGCATTGCTTGAAAAAATTAATCTTTGTTTCTTTCTCACAACTATAAAGCAAAGATTGTCACTCTGAACTGAAACAAGTTAGAAAATGAAATCAATATTTCTGTATAAGCTCTAAGAAACGTAAGAAAAAATGAAACTTCCAGAAGATTCAGAAAACACATCTACTTGGCTCGACTAGGTATTTTCAAACTTGTTTTCGATACAGTCCTCAATACAGCATGCACGCACCAAAACAGCTGATGCAGTGATTCAGCGGAGTCAATCTCTAACCTAAAACTCGATTGCAAAATCACCGATGCACTTGGCATTGGTTGGCATTGGCTCAAATACCGTAAAGCAACCTCTCAACTTGCTCTTTACACTGTGACACAAACCAACTGTTGCGCTAGGATAGCACCGATGCTTCTCGTCAGCTTCGATTCAACGGGGGACTATAAATATATAGCCTTTTATAGTTTATCTCATTTATTGGAATAGCTGATATGGCACCACAAACAAACAGACGTAACACTTGCGAAATTTCCATCGACTACGCTTTCAACGAACATTTTAAATTTTCATAGTTGTGGCTTTCACAACCAGAGGCGCGCGCATAGTTTTTCTATGCGTTTGACGTTTCACACTAGCGCCTTCTGTTGGCGATATTGCACAACACAGTGATTCGTGCAACTTTTCCACCAGATAGTGGTAGTATGAACTGGGCGATAGATTTCCATAAAAATCATTTAAGGTGTTACGTCTGTTTGTCTATGATGGCACTATGGCACTCTAAACAGTGCTGCCAGCTGCTAATTGTATGAATAAGGGCTTTGAGTCCCTCTACCTAAAGATTAAAATTGCTACCTGATACCGTATTTAACCCCATAAGGATGCTGGGGTCAACATGACACAGACAGGCTCGCTGATTGTTCACGACGCCATCGTGGTGCGTCTAGCTTAACATCTTAGGAGGGTTAAGCAACACATGTTTCAATTAAAAGATGTTCCCAGTTTCCATAAAATTATGTACCACTGGAACGTGGCATCTGGTCCTACTTCAATTTTGCCGCTTGACCATTGTACAGCCTGTTTGGCAATGAAAGCTAAGTGGTTTACAACATTTTATACATATTTAGCTAGCAGAGTTGCCAACTTCCTAAACAATACTCTGAAACCTCGATGTATATACCTAGATAGAATCTATTTTTATGTAAATTCTGTTTATATAGGTTCCTCCACTAAGCTAAGACTAATTTTATTGTACTCAGAGTAAATAAATAGTTTGGGGAAATAAGGTGAGGTTTAAAGCGTGGCTACTGCTCAAATCATTATGGAGTTTGGACAAAAAGTAGACTTTACCGAATGCAGTGACGTTTTACATTTACAACGGCAGTAACAACAGTAATATCAACACCAGCAACAACTGGCCTGCGACGATTCGGCTTTCACAATACAACCTGTCGAAATGTAGTTCACTGTCAAATTTTCAGCTCAATCGCTCATAGGAGAACAAAGTTACAGCATGTCAAAGTTGGCCATTTTGTATGGAAAACGGCTTTCACTGATATTTTTATGAACACAGCTATTGTAGCATATTAGCATGCTAGATAAATTAATAGATAAATTCAGAAATCCCCAAGTCATAAAACAATTAGAAGAAAACCTCTTTTTGCAAACCATCACAAAAAACCCGACCGTCATAAACCGTCAGTTTGTAACGGCATAGGTAAAAACCCAAACAATAAAACATAACAGAAAACCCAACAACATTTGTCCAATGACGCTACCCGCTCTTGAGCTTGAGCTACCCGTTAAGCATGAACAGAAAACAGCAACAGAAATTTGTAAACTAGTATTTAAGGCTTGAGGTAAATAAAGCCTTCTCAGTCTTTTAGATGGAAGTTCAGGTAAGCGGACATGCAGTCCGTATTGTGTGATGTGTTTAATCAATATCACAAACCCGTGAAACAGTGTAAGAGCATACAACTAATACAGGAAACTATATATGGATATTTTCTACATATTCGGTGAGATTCAACCATTCTTCATTTCAATTCAGAGCTACCTTTCAATACATTATGGTTGGAAAGAGAGGAGATACCAATTTTCTGATAAAACCATTCTGTAAGAAAAGGGAGGCTCTTCTTCACATTCATTGTGGCATCCTCCGATGTGATGGCTTGCACTACATGTATATTATTGTATGATCTTGGAAACAAGTTGAATAGAATAATAATGTTTTGCTTGATCGAATTACATTGGTTGGACAGCCCACTGCTGTCAGGTTAAGTTACCAAGCTACAATGAATGTTAGACCTACATCATCATTATCATCATCATTAGATGAGGTTTGAAGCGAGTTTTAGTTGAAGCACGAGGGAGGCAAAGGATATCAAAAAACTTCCTTGAGTATAGGCTATTGGATTACAAGCATAACTAGTGATCATTTGAAGCACTATGAACAACGTTCATGTTTACTTTGCCTCATGAGAATTTGTCTGAAACAACGTGAAGCGTTCTGAAATACCTTGAAACCACTGTGAAACGCTCTTGTTGAGGATTGTATGACGTCATGATTGGCGATTACAATGAAACAATATTTGCTATACCTAGTTCATGTTTGTTACACCTTCAGTGAACATAGTAGCCAAGCAATCTAGTAGGCGATACTAAAACGCATCTATTCTTCCTTCTTTTCCTAACCATCAATCAAAACAGACGTGTTTTTGTGAAATAGAATCACATTTCTGGTCCTTTGAACCGGATTGGTCCGCCGTGGTACAGGTAAATTACGATACGACTAAAACAATCATAAGTGTCCAACACCTGGGTTGGAAACTAAAGACACTTATCCAATTGCGGGATTGGAAAAAACGACGCCTGGGTCGTGATTCAACACACGGGTTGAATTTTGCATTTTGACGCTTGGGTCGAAACTGAGCATCCAATTGCGGGATTGAAAATACAAACAACGGCGACATTCAACGCATGGGTTGAAAATGTCGGATTACATTATACATACGTCGAACCTCCAACGCATGGGTTGGATGCAATTGACACATGGGTCAATTGGATTAGGACAAAATCTTCAATCTCGGGTTTGGATATTGGGAAACCAACA